>NC_142841.1:9696969-10000000 GCF_061612785.1 Hesperophylax consimilis | reverse complement strand
GTGTGTCATTGTACATAATACACTAGTCTCGAAAACCTCGCTATCGAGAAGATATTTTCCCTGCGATAATTACTAAGTAATACTTCTTTTGAACTAACCTAACCAAACCTAACCTAAACGAACAGTAAAAGTCTAAGCAACCTGAATTGGTTTATATTTTAAGATGGAAAGATACTACATAAATAAATAATATTTTGATGTTTTCAAAGAATTAACTCTTCAAATTGAAAATATTACTGTCAATATGTTAACAGTTCATTTATTTAAAGCGCAATTATGTAGGTACATATTATACTCATTTCGTCTTCGTCAAATTATTAGCCTACCTTAGCGTACCTACCTGCCGACGTAACTTGATATTTATATTTATACTCCAAAATGAAAAAGGTTAGCATAAATTATTTGCCCTTTATATAATCACAAAAATATGCATGATTGTTTCAAGGAGAAACTCATAAAGTCATTAAGACACTTCATTAAAGTCGTTGAACGTCATTGAACGATCATTAACTATAATAATAATTGATCTTTTTGCTGTCCGCCTCTTGCATTGAGCATTTTAATTGCAGTGTTCGCAGGCATTCCCGAATCACTTATAGCGATAGCATGCGGCGATGTTCACCTTCCATCTCTCCTTGCCTTATGCCTTCCTCGGAACAACGGGCCATCAGTGGCCAACAGCCATCACTGTTCACCTTTCAAATTAGCATTCAGCTACAGCTTCCAATCTCTGCAAATGGCAAGATCGTCATCATTATCGGCTGGCAGTATCTGAATTGATTGGCATCATCACATAAATTAAATAATCGTGTGGTTGTGCCTTTCAGACGTGTGGGAACACTTGATGTAGGGTTGCCAGTTATTATATTTTAGGAATTCGATATTTTTCTAATGGAACCCTATCCTATCCGAGGTTGGCTATCATCAATCAGGGGTGTTTTATCCTATAGGCTGCAACCCGAAACAACTCTGGTATGTGCAGTCATGTAGGCTTCGACGCTAAGATGATAAAAATCTACGAAAAGGGGTAGCGGGTACTAACTCAAAAGTGATCATATTTATCACGGAGATAACTGTTTTTTAATTAACTCCATACAGGGTACACTGAGGGAAATCAGTTGGAAAATAGTCTAGGTCATCTTTGAATTTGCTGTACGTAGAGTCTTTTTGATGGTAGAGAAAACATTGTTTTTTGAAAGAAGCTGGCAAATCATTCGACACTCGGTAATTGGACAAATTAAATTGTTGGAAAAATAAAACAATATTGATGATAATTAACCTCTGAACGAGAAACTTAATGATTTCTTACTAAACAAGTAAATGGGGATGGTTTCTTACTCCACAAATGTTGTTTGGAGAAGTTCCTGCGGCAACACTTCTCTAAACTGTAATCTGAAGAATATCTCAAGTCATTACAAAGGTCTCTGCCTGCTTTTGGGGGGAGGATTAATGTTATTTTAGTGAAAATGCAATAGCCGACGTCTTCTAGAGGCTCATTCGGGTTCGCAAAGTATCAGAGGCAGAGGTTGCGATTTGCGATATTGGCATCCTTAGTTCTCTGTACGGCGGTTGCATTATTAATGAACCCTTAGCCATTAACCGCTCCTTTAGTACCTGGAATCGTCCTTGTGGAATCCGCTACATCGTCATGCGCGGCGAATAAAAAAACGCATCGCATTTGCAAATTCTATACGAAGAATTTGACGAGACCTGAAAACGCGTAACTATGCGGGACTCTCGATTGACCGGATTGACTCTACGTGAAATTCGTTAAAGCCTTTTTTCGCCTTTGATCGTGTCGGCAGATTAAAGTGATTGATAGAAATATGAATAGCATACGTCAACTTATCTTTATGGTAGAATAAGCATTTTGATAAATTCTTATAATTAATGTTTTAAATGCCTCTCCCGTATTTACTATAACTGGATTCAACAATTTTGGTTATAGATTTTGCATTAAAATTATGTTTTTCAAAGGAATCTTTCATCCATCAGGATATTGAAAATGGTCGATAATGATGACCATCCGTCTCCATAACGTTATGCCTAATATGATTTGTATATAGGTATGTTGAAAATAGTGAGTTATTGATTGAACAATGTGTTTGTAACAGGGGGAAGTCCCGCAACGCCGGACGGCACCTAGCGCCGGACACTCATACTATATCGGCAAATTACAACGCGTGCAATTCAAATATGGCGACAGGGGTGCGGTGGAGCGCAACAATAAAAGGTCACAGGACAGAGCTCGCCAGTGACGCTAAATGCCGCGGTGGGAGCTGACGATTGCTGTTTTTTTGCGGGAGAACGATGTGTCACTTAAGATCCAAGTTGTTTTTACTGCTAAGTTTTAATGTGTACGTGTTTATGGTTATTATTAAAGATAGTATTCCATTATTATTTGTAGATTGTGAAAGTTTTTGCTGATTTCCAAACCAGTTTTGATACTAAACACGTAATTTTGGCGACTCCTTGTCCCTTAGTAACGGACATAAAGGTGTCCCTTAAAATCCGTCAGTGAAAAAGTTTTTTTTTTCGAAAGTGTGTACACTTTTTATAATAATTGTTCAAAACTACAATAACCGATAGGGGAAAACAAACCAAGGGCTTGATGGTCAAAGGAAAAAGTGGAAAGAAAAGGGAACCATTAACTCCAATACCTGAACCTGACACAGAAAAAACGACTTGCGTAGTTTGCTTAGAAGACCGCAACGAAGACTGGATACATTGCTCTAGCTGCAATGGGTGGGCACATGAAGCATGTGCAGACATCCCTGAATGTGCAGATGCCTACCATATGTGATCGATGCAGATTGTTTTGAAAGTGTCCGGAGCTGGGGGTAACTTAAGTTCGTCCGGTAGTAGGTGCCACTTGCAAGAATTTAATTTTTATCACCATATTTTATTTTAGTTTTATAAAATAGTTTATGCAGAAGTTGCATTTTTTTGATTTTATACTTAGTTGAGTTAATTATTTCATAAATAAAGTTTTTTTTCTCGAAGTGGTTTTTATTTTATTTTTTTAAAACCTTAGGTGTCCGCCACTGGGGAACTTCCCACTACATCTCGCAATTTTAATTTTCTTTTACTATTTATCTAGTAAGACTTTTTCGTTTTAGGACAGTTAACAAATTTATTGTTTTTTTAATAATTGGAGAAACGAATGCTGTCAGTTCTTTATACTCGTAGACCAAATGTTTGATGAATTTTTCAAAGTCACATAGGTAGGTACCTAACCCATGTTGGAATTATCGAACAAGCTCTCAGTACCGCACTTTTATTTACACATATCGACCATATTTCAAGCTTCATAACAACATAAAAAATATTTGAAATTTTTGTTGTATAAATTTTTTTTGCTCACTTATTTATATTTTTTCTTAGTTGATTTTTATTATTTTAGGTATCAAGGGGTAATGAAAAACAAAAAATTGCAAAATCCGTTATTAAATTTCTTTTATATGAAATGATTTACAGTGTAACATGCATAAATATAAAGAAAGCATAAAAAAACATACAAAATAAAAATGTATCCGAGTCCAAGCAAAACAGCAATAACGTGATCTGTCATTATGTTTACAGTATTTGTTACTGGAATAAAGGTTGCAACGTAGCATAAAAAATTGTCGCGCTTGAAGAATATCATTCATAAGTGATACGCAAAATACGGGGCGATTTATTAACGAACAAAATCAAGAGATATTAATTTTTTTGATCATGTTCCTCGGGAGGAACTCTGGTATTGAAGAGGTCAATCGAGAAATTTGTGATATGATTACCATTACAAATTCGGTGACATGTCTACTTCGGACATATTTTAATTCGAGGATTTACACTTTAGAATTTGATGATGCGTAGTGAACACATGTTATAAAATAAATATTGAATAAGATAGATGAATTAAATAATGAAACTGGTCTGAGCAAGTGGAATAAAATTTGAGATCGTATACATCAGTAAACTTGAAAGTAATTAAAATAAATATCATGTTGACAGTATTAACATTTTGGTAAAAAAATAGGTCATATTAAAAAATGAAACGCGCGTCGGATCATGTCGGTGGGATCACTATTCGATGTTTAATGAAATGTAAAAATCTTCATTGGTTTTGTCATTTTGGAGCTGTCCATTTGGGCATACAATCGATTAATTAGTAAGAATACAAACCAGTGGCGTAGGTGAACATAATTATTTCCGTTGGGAACTTTTACTTATTATTTAATTAGTCATTACGTTTAATTGGTGAAGGTTTAATAATAATTTATCTGTGATATGTAATAATAATGTATGCAAGGAAAAGAACTTCAGTGATATGAAATAGATTTACCACTGAAAACAAATATATACGACCTACATACAAACCTATGTCTACAGGTAGGCACTACAGACAGTTGACAAAATTGCTAGGCAGTTACTGTCTGTAGTACCTACTGCATTTTACATAAATGCAAATTATCGTTTCTTAAACTACAAAATGTACCCGACAACCTATTGTAATTTAAGAAACGATAAGCTTCCTAAATTTCCATTGTAAATTATCGTAAATAATACTTTTTAATTCTGAACTTTTTCCACTTATTTATTTTTTTACCATTACCGGTTTCAGTTTTTTTATATATTAGCCATCTACAGACTGGTTTCAGTTTTTAATATATTAGCCATCTACAGACTGGTTTCAGTTTTTTATATACTAGCCATCTACAGACTGGTTTTATTTTTGTGTATTTTTATCTTGCAAACAAGATAGTTGATTTTTTGAAATTATGTGTTAGTTTAATTTAACATCTATTCGCATTTATGAATAAACTTAGAATAAAAAATGTACACTGGACGCTTCCAACTCATTTTACATATTGTTAAGAGATAACTATGCCTTCAGAGTACTTTGTTTTTATTGGAGTTCATTACAATTTTTTGGGGAATTCTTAAATATTTACATGTTTTAATGGGGTTACTACCTTTTTTAATATTATTTGATTGAAATATAATTTTTTTGATGAAGACATTAAAAACTTTTCCAAATTTAATGTTATTAAAAAATCATATTAAAATGGAATAATTTAAATAAATAATAAAAATAATGTATGGTTTCGGTGAAATGAAAACAATTATGTCATGAAAAATCAATTTGAACGCTATTAAAAAAGTTGTATTTCTGCGAAATGAATTCATTAAAATGACACATTTATTTGCCAATATGTATGTAACATAAAGACCTACTCAGTGTAAAATAGAAATGTACCCCTTTATGTCGATAAACCAATAAAATGTTTATTTAATTTTTTAATAAAACCTTCGGGGACACTACTGAACAAGTGCTCCTGACACTTGGTTAAAAACGTATCGACATATGTATTGTGTTTGACAAGCCGGGCCGTCAAAAGGGCCGTGTCACTTTTAATGCCGTCGCCAGTTGTTGTTGCCGACCGGAAGATTAATTACTCCTTCTCAAATGTCATTCTCTACCCGACGCCCAATGAACTGGAAAAATTTCCCCATAGATTCTTAGGCTCGATTTCTCGAAGATGAATGGTATTATTACCATCGTGTAATTTTGTCGTGTTGGTGATCGGCTGATTAGGAACTGTGACACTGACATGGAAAACATTATACCTGCCCAGATATTATAATGGTATCTGGATGACAGAGTAATCTAATTAATGCTGTTAACATAGTCTAGAATAATCAAACGGCTTGATCAAAAGTATCGGACCACTGATAAATGCAGGCTTTGGTAAAAGGTAGGCGTAGTTTTTTTTTCTCGAGCAATGTGGAGAAAAATGGTGGTAGGTACTTTTGAAACTTGGTAGTCATGCTACAATATTATATGCATTCAGGTATATTGCCTGATAAAGAAAAATCTTTGATCTGAGGAAACGCCGTTATCTTGGAAAATATGGTAGATACCGTTTTTGGTTTTTTGTTGTATTAATAATTAGATTCTCACACGCCCGTTCAACGTTGATGTGGTGAAGCCGCCCTCGAGCCTGGTTTAAGACCGTTGGAACCAATCAAACTCCTTGGTAATAAGTAAAAAAAAATCTGTTCTGACCTTAAGTGCCGCGAAATATTTACACCACGTTTTTGGCGAGGCTAATGTTTAGTAATCTGTAAAGTTTCATAGTCATGGAACTTCTTTTCCCTCAAAAGTTATACATAATAAAAACAAAAAAACAATTTACACACAACGTCACCTATACTCGACTTTTTCAATATTTGCTAGATTTAAAAAAAAATTTGTCAATGATGCAATAACTATTATTGTACCTAATAAAGGAGTCTAGAGGTAAGAGATAAAGTTTTGTGCTTTACAGAAGAAAGCTTACCGCTTTTTCTGGACTCTTGATATTTCAGAATAATATTGTAAACACAAAATGGACAAGATGTAGAAATATGAAGGTATCTGAAGAGAGCTCTTAAATTAAATGCTGTCCTACATCAGTTTGCATTATTTCACACTATCCTCAATCAGGTCAATTAAATCTCTTCTGATAAAGTATATTAGCTCTCGCTAATGAAACCTTGTAAAATACTCTAATAGGAATATCGGGATACTGTATCAAAAGAGATTTAACTGACCTGATTGAATAAAGTGTTAAATAATGCAAACTGATGTTAGACCGCATTGAATTCGTCACTAAAAAATCAATAATCATTATAAGGAAACCGAAGCATTCCTAAAAATATATATTTCAAGAGAAAGCTAAAATATCGGTAATAAATTCCAGATAGTTATGTAGTTCCTTTGAAGGTTATTTTCCACCAACAACATTTAAAATATGGCATAAAATTTTCCAAAATGGGCAAATTTATTACCCACACATCACAATGGCTATCATCGGCCATATCGAAGAAACGCAAAAACGAAAGCCGGCACACACAAAAAACGATACATCACATCTGCTGAAAGATATAAAGGATACGGAGTTACCAGGATTCCAGAAGTTGGCGGAGGAAAGGTTTCCTCAGATCTCAGATGTCACCAGTCCATCATGGTGATTGACAACTCCTACATAATTTATGTCCACATCACGGGCTGGCCGCGGTGACTTCTTTTGCCAGCAGATTGACGTCGCAACTTCTATGGAAGCCTGGAAGATAATTGCGAGTCCTTTTGAAGACGTGAATTGTGGCCTTCGCGTGTGTCTCGCAGGGACAATTCTTTTGTTTAACCCTGAAGGGCAGATATTTTCAACGAATCAGTTATAGTCCAGTCAGTGGGGGATAAAAAAGGGCTCCACCTTGCAAAAGGTTAGGTAGTAGCGATTTTCACATATGTTGTTAAGATTGGGACTCTAAAGAAAAAAAAAAGTTTTCGACCTTGGGAGGGTCGAGCTCGATCCGCCATCTTGGATTGCAGGTGCCAAAATTTGTTTTTTTCAAAATAATTGTGAAGTGGTCGTTTTTACAACCAAATTGTTGAAGGCAAACTTAAAGACAACTAAATTACCTACATTTTTTGGAGAAAGTTTTTTTTGTAAGTCTAATAGGTAACGAGTTACAGCGGTTGAAAGAAGAAAATTTTGACAAAAAATTGTAAAACTCCAGTTTTCTTGATAAATTTTGTACGAACATATTACACAATATCATTTTAACGTATTTCTACGTTACAATATACTTATATAGCATCATCCGTGTGCTCGATGACGTTGATTTGTTATAGTGGGATCCTAGTCTACAGCTGACTTGGCAACACTGATTGAGTCGGGGTGGTTACAGGACGTTGCCTGGATGCTCGGTCACTCAGTGTGCTCGTGCGCAAAGGTACGAAATCATCATTTTATGGTGTTTTCGAACAACTTCCAGAAGGCGTGCAACTTGAAGGTAGCAAAATTAATGTTGTAGATGGAGGATATCTTTTACATAAAGTTGTATGGAATCGGAATGATTATTTTGGGTCAATTTGCGAGAAGTACGTTCACTATGTAAGAAATCACTATGGATCATATGCAGTCATTGTTTTCGATGGATATCCGCTTGATGATGGTGAAAAAAATACGAAAACCGCAGAAAGACTTCGCCGATCGAAGAAGCACATGTCTGCAGATGTTCTTTTCGATGGAACAATGCCAGTTCAAGTTTCACAAGAACGATTTTTAGCCAATGAAAATAACAAAGTCCGTCTGATTTCGATGCTTACAAAGCAATTTATACAGGATGATTTTACAGTTAAGCAGGCTGAAGAAGATGCTGATGAGTTGATTGTCAATACTGCGATTTGTGTTCATCATATGACGCTGTTTTCATTATTGGCGAAGACGTTGATCTCCTAGTTTTGCTGACAGCATGACAGCATTAGCACCACAAAAAAACAGTATATATCTTCGCAAACCCGGTAGAGGCAAAACTTTTGAAAGATTGTATTCCGCGAATAGTGTGAAATACAAAGAGGCGGCTGAGAATATTCTGTTTCTTCATGCCTTTAGCGGCTGCGATACAACATCGTCCTTCTTCAACCAAGGAAAAAATAAATTTTGTTCGCTTGTGCAAAACGACACAAAACTCAATGCCATGATAAGAATCTTCAAACAACATGATGCAACACCAGAAGACATAGCAGTTGCAGGAACACGCTTTCTTGTTGCTTTATACGGGGGTGACATGGATAAGGAAACCTTGGAAGAAGTCCTCTACAAACGTTTCGCAAAGTCGACAACAAAAAGCAAATTCAATCTTGCCTCTTTGCCACTAACGAACGACGCTACACGGTACCATGCATTTAGAACGTACCATCAAGTCCAAAAATGGTATGGAATCCAAAAAAATCCAGAAAACTGGGCCTGGAAACGTGACATCAACGGGCTTGTTCCAGTAAGAATGACAAAGAAACCAGCACCCGAGACTTTATTAAAATTAATTTCATGCAATTGTAAAAAAGGATGCGGCGTTGCATGTGGCTGCAGGAAAGCTGGATTGAAGTGTTCTATTGTATGTGGGTGCTGTAATGGTCAAACATGCCGAAATTCGCCAGAGGTTCACATCGATGTCGAGGACGAAGAAGAAGAGATTTTGTCAATGGAAGCCCAAATATCACAGGCAATGAGTTAGATGATGACATTGATGACGAAGACTGTTATTAAGTAACATAATTTATAGTAACATAATTCACAGTAATGTAACATAATTTACTGTAGCATAACGCTGGTATATCTGTGGAGTTGACCTAAAAAGTTGGGAATTTCATCACTTTTTTGAAAAATATTCACATTTCCGCCACTGTAACTCGTTACCTATTAGACTTACAAAAAAAACTTTCTACAAAAAATGTAGGTAATTTAGTTGTCTTTAAGTTTGCCTTCAACAATTTGGTTGTAAAAACGACCACTTCACAATTATTTAAAAAAAAACAAATTTTGGCACCTTCAATCCAAGATGGCGGATCGAGCTCGACCCTCCCAAGGTCGAAAACTTTTTTTTTTCTTTAGAGTCCCAATCTTAACAACATATATCAAAATCGCTACTACCTAACCTTTTGCAAGGTAAAACTCCCCACTGACTGGACTATTATGCTAATAATGTTCGATACTTCGTAAGTGTAGATATTATTAGTTGTTAGTTGTTCAATTCTCACATTTTCTGATTCTTAAGATTACTTACCTTATTGAAAACACCTTCTAGGGATGAGGTTATGCTATTGTTAGATTTACCTGCAAACAGCGCAGGTAAGTCGGTACCTACTAGAAGTTATAAAAAATCGTTTTTTAAACGTTGATCTACTTAATAACATTGTGTAAAAATTTAGAAATTTTGAAACTCTGATTGAAAACAAATTGATCTGTAATGCATATTTTACGATTTTACGATCTCCCCCGCCGTAAATATTTGTACTTTATAGTAATTAAGTTGAATCGAATTCATATTAAGAATGTTCAGCCACTCTGAAAGATTACCAAGTTTTGTTGAATGCAGTTTTAAATTAAGCATTAATTTTTTGGAAAAGAAAGTAATTTACTAATTATAAAGAGTATCGAACTCAAACCATTCGACTGTTATCCGGAAAACTCTACCTACAGGGATATCAACCACCTGATACTGTATTAAATAGTCTTGAAGTTATATAGCTAGATAATTCAAGAAGATATTTGCCCTCGCAATCTGGTTGGGATTCCCTCAAACATTATATTTCGAAGTGTTTGCCTATAAATACTTTATGGTAAGGCTGTTTTCATAATTTCAGTGGGGTAGTATAAAACCCCACCTTTCGTTTCACGGGTTTATGGCATTGGAAACTGACTTATGATTAATTTATGGGTTGGTTCTTCGGTCTCGTCCAAGTTGGAAGCAATTATGACTTATTTTATGAAGCCTGTCAGCGCGAAGCGATTGTGCGATTGAGATGAAATCTAGATTGCTTTATATGGACCGAGAGGCTGTTAAAATATTTTACCCTTGCCTCGTAATGGAACAAACGACACACCGAATGACTATGAGTTATAGCGTTATTATTGATGACTAGAATATTTGCTGGCGAACATAACTTATCATTAACCGCAATAAGTAATCACGTTCCTACCCACAACTTAATCAGATATTGCTAACTATTTGTAAATAAATTAAAATAATAATACATCATTGAAGCAGAAGATAATACTAATACATCTAAACGAAACATGAATCAGAACTAGGTACAAAAAAAAAATTTACGTTGTCAACTGGAAATTAAAACCAGTATCTCTGTCTAATCGGGACAACGCCACTAACTACTCTGCCATTGGAACCTAATTATTTGATGTTATTTTTGTATTTCAAATTCAGAATTAACTATTTCATCAAATTTTACCATAGTTTTGGCTGCTATCTTTTTGAACTATTCCACTGTCGTAAAGAATTTGTTTGTAACCTAAATAGTGTATCGGATAAACATGTCGTGTTTTTATTTATTCGGGATACCTAAGAATGAGAAACATTAGTTACAGGATAATATTGTTAATTCTGATTTTGAAATAAGAGATTGACATAAATTACGAATTGACGTTGAATGGTTAAAGACGTTCTAGTTCGATTTCCAGTTGAAACCGTTATTTTTTTCTGTGTCTTGTTCTGCCTCATGATTCGTTTAGTTTTATTACTCATTTACTTTTACTCATTTATTGAACGCCCGTAGAGCTTTTCACGGAGAAAACTCACTGATATGAAATACTGTTAATTTTTTAAGAAATCTGGTCAATTTATTCATTTTCATGTTAAAAATATGACTCGAGGCCTATACCGAATGATTTGACTAATTTCATAACAAACTATCAGTAACGCACGAATATGTAATGAGGAAGTCGGAACACGTGTTCTTTCAAATAATAATAGTTTCGCATCTCGTCAATTATATTTATTCGGACAAGGGGACCTGCGTGAACACGGTTTGGTGATCCTCCTAAAAATGACAATTCAACACACCTTTAAAAGGAGATTTAAAGTTATTAAAAGTGATAAAACAAAAACTAGGTTAAATAGTACATATATAACCTAGTTTTTTTCACGACTTTTCATAACTTTATAACACTTTTTATAGGTGTGTTGAATTGTCATTTTGAGTGTCATTTGTCATTGTGATTTGTCATTTCGTGGCAGGGCGCGTAAGTTCAGTGGCTCTGGACCATAAGGTCGTCGATTAAATACCCGACAAAATAGAAAATAAAATGCATTCGTTTGTTCAAGTATAGAATAATTAATAAAAGTAATGTAGGTACCTACTTACCTACAGAAGCACAATAATATTTTTCAATCATATCATATTTAAAAATATTATTGTTTTCACAAACTAGCAGAATCAATATCACAGCATTATTACCTTCTTTTAGTTAGTGATCCACTAAACATCTTGATTTCATCCTGTTCCTACAATATGTTATTATAAATACACGAGCCATGGGCATTTCTATAGAGTAAAACAAACACAAATGATTGCATCAAGATCCATTACAGCTATTTAAAAGAAAGGGTTTTTCATTCAAGCTTGGTTCTCTTTCAATCTGTTTTTCTTGTCATAATCTGAACGCAGTCATACGCTGGCCTTATTAACTACACAAACAGTCTACTGTCTGTGGTTCTGTGTGAAGTGTGTTATATGGAAGCTTGGAACTCGGAGCTTAAAGCTTGCGGTGGGTAAGATGTATGTTTATAGAAGAACTGAAAAGGTTTGCTTATCTTCCAGAGCTGTGTGATTGTGTTGTGCTTCCGGTAGTGTCATTCCAGTAGAGCGCCACCTCACATCACTGTGGTGTGACCATCAATTTTTTAATAATTGTTCTGTTTAATTTTTTGGGTTATTATGTCGTGTTGCGCTTTCTCCTTCTTTAGCCAATGTTTCGGATAGCGATATAGTGTCCGTCGTCTCAGATGTGTAAGTTGTGGTGAAGTGTATGTTTATGTATATGGAAGTGATACCGTGTTGCTTGCATTGATCCTCTTTGGTCCGGTATTTCAGCATAACAAATAGTTAAATCAGTATAGTTTTCGGAGTTTAGTTTTGGTGTAGCCGTCAACTACCGGGTACTAAAAAGTTTCTAGAAATCGTTAAATGCAAACAATTTACAAAGCGGACTACGATGAGAACAATAATATTTTTATTTTATTTTATTTGTATACATCATTTTCATATTAAAAATTACATTTTGCATAAACTAGTTTAAACAAGTTTCCGCATACGATTCATATTAGGTATACATAAAACATAAATGATTATAGTGGAATTAATAAAAAAAATTTTTTTTTAAAGAACATACCTACTTTAAAAGTATACAGATGGAGATTGTGAATCAGATACTTGAGTAGGGCCATGTCAAGAGTTCATATATCCATATCAAAAACAACATGAAGAAAATGAGAAAATATCTTAAAGATTTCACATGTATATAGTAGTAGAGGATTCGTGAATAATCTATTGATTTAAGTTTTTCGAAATTACATTTAATAAATTGACCTGTGGACAAATGGAAACTATCAACATCTGAAAGATGTTTTTGTATTTTGTGTACGTCCTTCTGAAAAATAAGTTATGTGCGTGGTTAGTTTTTTAGTGTGGGACGTGGAATAGTTGGTTTGATAGTGGATTCGAACTTTTTCTAGAAGCCATTGTCAATAGCGTTGTTGCTGATTTTCAATAAAAACATTTGGTCGGATATATTTCTTCTATTTTTGTCAATTATATCCTCTCACTGTCGTATTGGATATTTGTTGCTTGGATTATTATTGGTACAGTAGCAGCTCTTATTTCCTGTCTCGCGTCCGTAATTTACGAGGAAGAGATATTTGGGAAGGTGAGGTTAACTGTTCTACTATACTATCGCATTTATCCCGGATTAGTTTCTTCGAGAGTTAAGTTAGGGTTTTAAAAACAAGTAAATAATACACTACTGCTTGACTGATGCTTGTAAATATTCAGTAATTTAATCTTGGCTGAAAGAAAAACAGTTATTATTGAAAGTAACATAATATCGTCCACAAAATGACGGTCGCAAAAATCGAAACATCACGAATGATGAAAAGTAACCTTTAAGTATACGATTATTATCCTTAAGTTGTAATGTAAACCTCTCTCACTGCGAAATTTGACATATTATTTAGAATGCAAAGCTTTTCCATATTTCCGGAAGTCCGCGTCACCCCATCCGTCAAGCATCCGACTTCAAAGACCCGGCGGTGAGTGATGCTCGTCACAAAACTTAAAGAAAATAAACATGCCTCTGCATGATGTGTGGGTCGTGTCATTTCGCAACCAGTCATTAATACACAACAAAACACTTTTTATTCCCACAGCACGGGAACTCTTGACAGCCTGACGCTCGTCTGATCGTGCCGCAGTGTTTGTGAAGTGTGGCTGGGCTCTTATGCCTTTTCATCTTTGACGTGTTTCACATATGATAATATCTTGACTATTTTCGTCTTCCTTGTAAAAATAATACGCTCATTATTCATAACGGTGCGTGCTGAAATCGTTCAATCACTCGGAACAAACTATTACCCCGTTAAGTGCTAAAAATTCACATGGAACGGAAGGAACATCTTATTTAGCATAATTAATATTATTTAGGTAGGTATGGTACAAGACTTTCATATTTCTATTTTTTTTTTAATTAAACAAATGAAAAAAATGTGAATTTTGGATTTCAAAAGATATTTTTTTTTATTTTATTTATTTATTATGTGCATCTATATAAAAAAGTTTACATTTTTTTCGGCTTTGCCTGTCTCACTAGGAAATTCTGTGCCGAAACAGACTAGTTTATGAATATTTTATAATATTAAAATAAAGTACATTTTCAATAAAGCAAAAATATTTGACAAAAATTTTCAGATTTGTAGGTAGTGGTAACAATAATAAGATAGAGGATTATATTTGGGTGAGGTGACTAATTATTGCACGAACTTTTTCGATTATCCATTGTTTGATCAGGATTTTGTATTATGTATATATCAGCAAGACCTGATATTAGGTGATTAACTAGCCATATTATTTTCGATTAGAAAAATGACAACTAGGCATCTGATAAAGCATCCATTAAAACTCGAAGTATTCTGAACTAAGTACCTATAACAATTTCAAATTTGAATTAGCAAGGAGAGTCATGATGAGACACAAGTCAAAAAGAAGCAGAAAACACTAAGAACAAATAAGACAAGAAGGAGCAAAAAGAGGCAAGAAGAGAATGAAATAGTTAAGAAATGTCCAAGATGTCACAAGAAGATACCAGAAGAAGCAAGAAAATTTCAAGCGGGTAGCGTGAAACAAATACCAACACTGAATCACTTTCTTTATTCCTACCCATCCTAAATTTCAATATTGGCTTATTAGGTTACCATGTATGCTGGTGGACACTCCAACCTTCTTCCAATCCTCAGAGCACGTGTTCAAAGTCCTAACCAAGCAGTGCCCCATGGTGTACCGGCCTCAACGGGACAAGAGTGTTCCTGGCTGTGGTAGTACAATCATATCGTATTTTGATTGTCAGGAGGCTTGTTTACAAAATACTTTTATTTTTCTAAGTGGATATTTTAGATCGCAATCATCGAGAATCATTAAGAAACGGTTAAGATTCATATTTTGAACGTTTCGTTTTTCATTTGGCCATCTTCGATAGAATCACCAATCGCTGTTTGAAATTGTTCGATCGTTTTCACAAGAAGTAAGAAAAAATTGCTGAATTGGCACATGGACATTGGACACGCCCAGAACTCAAACATATTTATTTATTTCTTCAGTGCATTCCAAAATCAATCTTCTAACTACCAACAAAATTCAAATTAGATCTAAATAAAGGTTTTAATGGAGTAGAAAATATTTTAACTTTACGTTTTCGCAATAGTTGGGAAAAGGGACCTCGGCTTAGTATTTAACTAGAAGGTACTGTAGGTAGTTTTGTGAACAGCAAACCTCGTTTATCAATTATGTTTCCATTTTTATATTATTTAGTAAATCAACACCAAAATATCCTCTGAAATAATAATAATAATTTTAATTAGGTAGGTATTTAAGTAAATACTTAAATACCTACCTAATTATAAGTTAATGTAAAACATGTAATTTTATGATGAATTTATTTTTATTTTACTTGTATAAATGAATAGATAGATATTATAATAAAAAACTTAATTATATCAACTTCTTTTCGACCCCGTATCTCATTTTCGGTATTATTCCCGGTATAGTATTCCCCGGGCGTCCCCGACTACTTATACCATTCAAACCACTCTCTAAAAACTCGGCAATAATTAGAGAAATCTTCCTTGGCACAAACACACAAAACATTATTTTTTATATCTATAGATAAAGATTTATATAATTTGTGCAAATAAGTCCAAATAAAAACGGCAACTATTTTGAACGGGAAACGGAATGAAAAATCATTTTACAGACAGACGAAATACAAAACGGTCAAATTAAGACAGGATTTCGTTACGTTTAATCAATGATGTACGTGTAACGATAGATTTTAAAAGTCATCACGATTTAGCAAACACATTTAACATTGGTCACTCATACAAATAACGCACCATCATCAACCCGAAACATGATAGTCCTCGATTCGACTTCAACTAAACAAGAAAGCGGAAATTAACCCAATTTAAAAACACAGAATGGATGAAGAACGAGAGAAATTAAGTCCACTTCCTGCAGCGCTCGGATAGACAAACGTTCCTTGTTCCAGTGAAACTCCGTGCCTTTGTGGAGGACAGATCTGCCGCCTTGACAAGGGAACACGGTGCGTTTATTTGCATAATATTAGACGCCTTAAGTATAACATAGCTAGCTACCCGTCTCTTTATTTGTTGATTTGTTTATATATGTTATACGCTCATGTGGGCTTTTACAAACATGTACATTATAATTCAGTAGAACAGTAATCAAGAGTAAAATTTTCTTTTAAAATTATATAGAACCCATGCTGAAAAAAAGTGTTTCCAACTGCATGCAATCTAGGTAAAACGAGTATCTAAATAACTCAGTCCTGATATTATTGTTGGATCGAATAGTTCTATTTATAATATTGAAGGAGATTAGACTAGACTCAATAAATCAGGGCTGTCTATAATTCTTTATTAATTCATAAACAAAAGTCGGAAATAAGTCTTCTATCGAAGAGTTTTAAGAGTTTTAATTCTTTCATCAAGTGGTTGTAATTACCTGTATAAAATGTAAATAAATAATAATAACATATGTACATTCCATCATCACATTCATTAATCAAATGCATTGTACATAAGGCTTTGTATTGGTGATCGACGAACCGGTGGATGCAATTCTGTTGGCGAAAATTGATAATAGTTTGACTAGTCTACAGTTAGTAATAAGATAGATATTGTAGAAATGTATCATATATTTGTACAGCGCCCTTGCGGTGATTTTGCACAAAAACGGCGCTATACAAATCATCAAAATATTATTATTATATATAATTTATGTTGGTGGACTGAGTTTATAGTTAATATATCTTAGAAAATTATACTGATTTTTTTCAATGGGATCAGAGCGGATTTTATAAGAACTAATTGTATCGTATTTATCGTACTTACGGAATAAAAAATAAATTTAAAAAAAACGTTAAAAAAATTATTTTTCAGCCATTAAGAAAATAAATGGTTGACCGGTGGATAGAACGCTGGTCTAACCCTCAGGAACTAGTTCGATACCCCTTTCAGAATATTTTATACCAAATCAAGGACTGTACTGTAAATCATAATAAAATAGACTTTACGTATTCATTTATATAAGTAGGTATAATTTTTTTTGTTTTAGTGCATATAGTTATGATACATGAAGAATAATCTAATATTATTGTTGTCTTATAATTTTTTGTGGCCAAAAGCCAATTGACCTAACGAGAGGACCGCCACAGGATCTATTTATTTATTAAAATACCCTATACTAGGTAAATGTCCTTCTCATGGTGGTGACATAATGCTTAAATGAATAATATTAACGTTTCTAAGAAAACTCTTCCTGCGTACTAACAGATTACAGAACAATGCCGAATTTGGTGAGCGATATCAACGCTTTTCAGGCTCAATATGGTATATTCAAAGTTTTTTTTTATTCTAGAAAAAAATTACGACACTCAAAGTATTCTATTTTATTTTTAGATTGACAAATAAATTATTTAAAACGATTTAAAATGTCGCATTTCAGATTTGGCGCCAAAACGACGCTGGGTGACGTTAGTGACAGTCGTCTTACTGGACATTGGCATTTTTTATGTCACAATGACGTTGGAAACGTTTCCAAATGTGCGGTTTTAGATCATTTTTGAAATCAATAATCATTAAATTTACAAATTTTTAATACAATATTCATAACAACTAAAATAAACCTCCACACGTTATTAACGGTATTCATACTTTATTCGTAGAAAATACCAAGCATATAATTCGTATAAATCTATTAAATAAATCCATTTTATATTACATTGTAGAAACAATCCTGATAATCACGCAAGTGAAAAAATGGTTGGACTCAAATACACTCACACTAAACATATCGAAAACAAAATTCACAACGTACAGCATAACTAACACAGGACAGCCAAAAAACAATACAAACACCATAAAAATACACGAATGCATAAACACCAACATCTGCGATTGCCCCCCTCTAGAAAAAACAGAACAAATAAAGTATCTAGGAATCCTAATTGACCATAATCTTAGATGGACACATCACATCAAACAAATCACAAATAGACTCCTCAGAACAATACACATTTTCCTAAACATAAGAAACATATATAAAATAAAACAATTGAAAACAATATATTATGCACTATGCCAATCAATAATAGAATATGGAATAATTGCTTGGGGAGGAGCAACAAACGCAGCTATCGCTCAAATAGAAATCGCACAGAAAACGATATTAAAAGTAATACTCAAAAAACATAAACTAACCGACACAGATCAAATATTTAAAAGCTGTGACGTACTTGATATTCGTCAATTATATGTTAAAACAATACTAAACTACATTTTCGACCAAAAAAACAAACCCCAACAAACACAAAATATCACTAATAGACCGGTCAGACAAGCGTACAAAGAAAACATAAAAACTCCGACGGTAAACACTACCTTTGGACAAAGACACCATAAATACCACGCTATTAAAGCATTCAACAGTCTTCCACTTGAAACAAAAATTGAGGAAAATAAAAATAAATTCAAACACAAAATAAAAAAATGGATTAAAGAACAAAAAGACAATATTACCAAAATACTATAACATAAAAGAATAAAACATATACACGCAACACAAAAAAAAAAATATAAAACACGCAACACGCACAAACACATATATCATTATAAATGCCGATTTACATTCTCTTTTGATATTTTTCTTTTAGTGTTATAATTATATTTTAATTTTTAATCTTTATTTTTTATTTTAAATTTATCTTTATTTTAATGTTGTTTTTCTTTTATTTTTTTTAAATGTATAAATTCTTAAATTATAAAATGGGGGCCTCAGCACGGGTAAACAACCCAGTGAGGCCAACATTACTAAATTGAAATATGAAATATTGTAAAAAAAATGTATCAACAATAAAAAAATAAAAAAATGATAATGATAAGACAAAGACACTTTCAATACTACGCTACAAAACTGTTTAATTGTATGCCCATTACTCTGAAGCAACTACTAACTGCAAATACATCCGCAAACATTCACAAAAAACATATCACAGCCTGGATCAAAAACCAAGACATTTTATTTTTTCAAAACATCAACTCCAAACCAAACATAACTAAACCATAAAAAGTGTAAAATAAATAAACACGTTTTTCGAGATTTTACCAACTATACTCACACTTACAATACAAATATATGCACTTACATATACGTTAATATACCTATATTAATATATATATATTTTTTACATATTTATTATGAATATTCAATTTACAAAAACCATTAAAATTTTATGAATATTCAATTTACAAAAAACCAAAAAATAAAAAAAATTAAAATTAAAACTTATAAAAAAAAAACTTCAACAACACATAAATACTTGTCACACCTATACATAACCACGTAAACACCTCAGCACAGGTTCTCCTAGTGAGGTGTTCACGAAACATACAATATTACTCACATACAGTATCACCTTCTCAAACCTACCTTACACACAACATATTATAGTTATAAGTTTGAAATGTATCATATATAAATATAAATAATTATGTGAAACTGTAAATTATATATAGAAATAAAAAATTTAAAAAAATAAATAAAAAAAATAAAAAAAAATAAAAAAAATAAAAAGAAATAAAAAATTATTGTAATTATTTCAGATACGCCAAACAAATTTTGTTTGGTTTCGATAACACTCAACAAAGCGAATGATAAAACTCGGTGAGATTGAACTCGTGCAAAAGCTCACTCACTGAGCCATTATCCTGTCACCGAGTTATTTCTTGACCCATTCATCATCTCTCTTCAATCGAGCCATTCTTGACACTTCATTTAGTCGGTTCCATGATCAAAGCTGCTTCTCCCATCACCCCGTTGTTCACTGGCGTTGAATAGCTATTTCAGTATCACCCCGTACAGTGGGCACAATGGGATGCGGTGGCTGCGGTGTGGACCAAGGCGCCATGATGAGAGAAGAGATGAAAACAAGCTGTGTCCTATTACCATTGAGTGAATATTACTTATTATTAGGCAGGGCAGGCCATTGTGAGGCGATGACTGGCGTTAGTTGTGGAGAGGAAGCAGGAGTTTTCAACTATTTTGTTGAAGGTAAGAATTAAATTAATTATTACTTATTGCGTATTAGTTATAATAATCTTATAATCACAATAACAAACGGATAAAGTTAGGGATTATTGCACATTTACATGCACATATGTCTTATCAATTTGCAGAAGATTACCTAATTTTGAAATCAAATATTAAAAGTCGAATTTGTGAATCGCTCAGGAATGAAGATTACTTATCAATTTCGTGGCGTAAGAAACATTGAATCAATATTTTGACTTCTACATTAGACTGGTCACAAATTCATCAATCTAAAGCATATGACATGGCTCTGAAAGACAGATCTGACCGGGGCGTCCATACATTATAAAATTATTTTTTATCTTTTTTTTTCTGTATTGCATAAATGCATGATTTGTTCATCGTTCAAAAGATAAATAATTATTCTTCTCAGTTTGTCTCAAATATTAATACATAATTACATGGATAAAATATAAATAAAATATAAAAGTACTTAAAATAAAAATAAAATATAAGATTACGTTTGGCGATATGAAAGTCGAAAAATATTTGTAGTATAAACAACAAAATGTGTTTATTTTCATGCTAATTACCCACATACAAGGAATTAGGTTTATAAACAAAACGTTCCGATAAGTTTTTTTGATAACATTTTCATGTTTGATATTGAAAATTATTTTTTTAGAAAGAACAATGTTTATTTGAAATACAAAAATTTCGATGATAATTTTATATTGTTTAATTTTATTTTTTTACAACTTCAAAAATAAGCACTATGTAGCACATTTTAGATACCTCGGGATCATACCGAAAATCCATGAAATTTCACCATGTCTTTGGACTTGTTGGTAAAAATATTTAAATATCTGAAATATTCGATTTGTACAGTTCCTTTTTTATAAAAAAAAACTCAAGGGGTATAAACTGTACAAATATTACTGGGCTTTATATTATTATGTATGTAGGTAGATATTTACATGTCTGGCAGGTCGCTTCAATTTAACACATTATGTTATAAATTTTTAATATACGATTGTGCACGCACAGTTTCTTGTTGCATGATACTGCAGTTGCTGTTTTATCCTTCCTGATTGTCGATTTTACACTTATTAGAAATTTAATGGCAAAAAAGAGTCATATGGTTTACCAAACATGATAGTTGACCGAGTTACAAATCGCTAAGATTTATTTGAAGAGATTGCAGATATGACCTCAAAATGCAGAAATTACACCAAAGATTGTCGAGCCCTCGCTACTATGCCTATACCAGTAGTAAGTAGGCGGTACCTTTGATCGGTCAAGATTGCCAAGACTCAAAGCACACTTGAGATAAATAAAACTTACTTAACGAGGGAATCAAAAACCATTGAAGTCGCAGACACTATTTAAATATTACACCAGGAACAACCCTTGCTGAAAAGTTACCGAAGGATTTGTATAGAAAAAAAATTAAATAACTTAATAAAAAAGTATTGATAAACACAATTGTTTTCGTCTGCCTGCATTTTGCGATTTTGATTTTTAAAACTCTGAAACAAACATAATTTTCTCAATAACTATTATTCGAAAACTCATAAGAAAATAGAATAATACACGGAGAAAACTTACTGACATGAAATATTGTTAATTTATTAAAAATTTTGTCAAATTCTTCGTTTTCCTGTTAAAAATGGGACTGGAGGCCTATAACGAATTATTTCACACATTTTATAACAAACTATAAGGAAGTCGGAAAACGTCTTCATCGAAGTAATAATAGTTTCGCATCTCGTCCATTATATATATATATATATATATTTGGACAAGAGCACCAGCTCTCATGGTGTTCATATATATTCTGAATGTCTAATATTTTATTAGAAAATGATCATGCAGTCATATTTTTAATAGTATCTTGATAAAAAAAGCCTTTTTCTACGTTTATCGTGAGAGGAATTTAATCACCATGACTGGCCGGAAGACCGCTTTGACAATGAACCAGCTAGGCAACCTTTAGGCTGGCCATGAAAATTCAAATTTATTTTGAATGTGTATAATTAGTGTTTATTACCTCTTACGCCATATTAAAATTTGTTAACTTATGATGGAGGGTCCTCTGAAAATTAATGACAGTGCAGTTAACGAAAGGAAAATCAGTAAATACGTACATTGGTGAGTACATTCATAACAGCAGATCTGAGGAAAATAATTTTTCACTAACCACCCATAATTAAATGAAAGTATTTATGAGGGAAGGTAAACATAAATAAAATCTAATTTACGTCACTCATAGCTTTTGTAACTAATCAAATGAAAAATATCGTTGATTTTAACCCCACCACAGACTAATTAACTAATCGTGACGAAAAACTGTTTTAACTTGACCTTTTTGTATATCGTCTGTCTGTAAATGTGTGTATAGCTCGTTTGTATTTCAATATGTTTTCCGTTTTAATGGTTCAGTAAAAAATATTAAATGTCAGTGTGTTTATTTTAACTTTCTTATTAGCATTTTTACCTACCTGAAGATAATTTTGGAAAATAATTGTCATTGAGATAGTGACATTTCTTTGGACAAATTGTAAAATTCCTCCAATTAAACATAAATATAACAAAATTGCTTTAAATATATGGTTTACAAGTAGGTAGGTATTTCAGTACATTCTTAAATATCTTATATTTTATAACCAAGATTTCAGAGGAAATTTTAGTTTTGATTCATTAAATAAGAAAAAGAAAATAAACATTATTTATGACGCGAGGTTACTCTGCACATAACTATTAGTTTTTTTTTCTTAAGTCGTATCGTATTATACACCTCCAAGTCTTATTTTATTTAATCTTTAACGGAACAAAACACTCCTAGTCTTAATTAATCATGGGCAACACACTTCAACTTTTCAATACATGTTTTTCTTAGAAATCGGTGAATGTTATTTGCTCAGGAATGTAAGAGTTCCTACATTTGGCATGTATGCACTTAGCATTATACTTGCTCAAAAACGTATTGGTAATTTCGACATGTAGACGAACGCTTTTTTTATATATTAGCAAATAACTGTTCGGCTACTGACATTAGGTTTTGATGACCAATAATTATATTTCGAATGAAGGAATAATGTTTTTTATGTTGTACAACTCTCGTTTTTTTTTTTTAAATTATGGTGCGAAGTGCACTACCTATCGTAATAAAGATTGCGTTTACATGAACCACATAGGTTTTATGTATATATATTATAATTAAACTAGTTGACTTGTGCACAGCGTTGCTGGGGGTTATCCTAGTTAGGAGATGGACATATACCATCGTGAACTTATCTGTAGGCCTTTTTAAGATATACAATTCCGTAACACTTTATTTTGATGTATGTTGTGAGATTTAGCCAGCGTTAGCAACGTACGCGCCCGAAATTATTTTATTTACCACTTGAATACAAAACATCGACTTTTCTCTACTTTCTATAAATATAATATGCATGGATAATAATAATATAAATATAAACATTTCGGAAAAAATTTTCTCAGTGATGGGGAAAACCCTATCACAATCCGTTGCGTAGTTTAGAAGAACTAAGCACACAAATAGACGACGCATTTGTTATACTATTTAGAGAATCCTTGTTGTAAGTTACCTACATCTTGTACATACCTTTGGGTTCATTTTTTTTTTCAAATTTAGCTTTATCTCATCATGTTTACATTAATAATACTTACGTAAACTAATAGTTAATTCAGTAGCCTTTTTGTATTTATGATAGTCGAGAACTTTCCGAATGGGGCTGAATCTGATTGATTTCTCCGATCTTACATTTTCAAAATGAAACGGTACATTAAAAGGAAGCTGAGAAATTAATTCATATGAATAATCCTTTTTTGATTGCCTTTCGCCTGTGGTTGGCCATCCTGATATTTAATCTGTAGTATAAAAACCAGGGATTTTTTTCTGTGCAAGTGTTATACCTGTGGTGTTGAAAATGACAGAAATAGTTATAATTATGACTCCATCAGTATATAGCGAGATAGAAATACTGAATTTTTTTTTAAAGCTACAGTTATAGTATTTTATAATGTATGGTAAATACAAAAAATTCTTAATTGAATAACACGTATGTGTAACCTATAATATCCCTAACCTATAATATTTAAATAATAAATAATAATATTTGGACGATTTTTATAGCGCCGTTTTTGTGCAAAACCACCTCAAGGGCGCGTTATTTATTTGGAAATTATGCGCACATTCAGTGTGTTGTGAGGTTTATAGCAGTAGGGGCAACGGAACAGCGACAAGAAGGATTTGTTTATCTGATCCCGGCGCAAATAATTGGTTGCATTGAGTGGCCATTTACACATATATGGAAAACCTTTTTTTATTTTCTCATGTGAAAGAACGTAATCAATAAAATTAGAATTTCGCGTTTGGGCCCTGAGAATTGAGCTTTGAGCTTTATATACATGAACTTTGAGCTTAAACATTGAGCTTTTGGCGTTGAGCTTTGAGTTTTCTTTTTTGTGCTTTGAGCTTTGAGCTTTAAAATTTAAGCTTTGAGCTTTGAGCTTTTAGCTTTAAGCTGTGATATTTAAAGTTTCTATATTTTTTCTTTTCCTATTTTCCGTAGAAACAATTTCATCATATTATTATTATATTTATTCATAGATATTCAATAACAAAAATATTAAAAAACAATAATTTGACTCAATTTTATAATTTCAAAAACATTTTTTTATGTTACAATATAATAAATTTTGATAATTTTTAAAATTCATTTTATCTAAATATAAACCGTTGTTACGAGTAAATAATGACTATTTTATTCAATTATTTTTTATTACCAACCCTTGTGTAAAATTTTCTGATAAAATAAAATAAATAAATAAAACAGAATAAATTATAAAAAAATATATTTTAGCGTCCACCGCAAAAATTAAAAGTCTAGTACGTACCAATAAATAAAAACCACCATGCATTTCAAAAACAGATGAAAAGTCCTTGCATCTCATGCAAGTCTTGACATTATCTCAAAGGCAATTAGATATGATGAATGAACTTGGCGTCTCTTTCATGGTCACGACTCATCGCAGCGGGTTCCACTATTCGCTGTTGCTCCGCGCTACTGTCATACTGTCTTACTGTCATTCCAGTTGCTGTGTGGTTTGTCAACGGTTTGTTCGCGGATTTATGGCCTTCGCTTTCTTGCATCTTGAGACCTCTTTGCCACTCCCATTTCTCCTGATTCTAGGAGAGGACTTGCAATAAGAAACGCCAATGAAAACTGTTAAAAAACTTTTCAGTTTACGGAGAATTTGAAAATAACCTACTACCATACAAGATAATTGAGAACAGAGAATTTTCAACAAAGGTATGTGAATAACTCAAATCCTATGGTTCTTATGGGAAGGAATTTTTTTCTAGAATATAGTAACTTTTGTGAAAGAGTTAAAAACAACATGGTAAGGTGTACGATAGTGCATACTAGTAGTTCTGTGAACAGTACACCTAGCTATTTTAGTGATTTTTTTGAGGTATTATGCCGTGTTGCGCTATCTCCTTCTTTAACCAACGTTTCGGACAGCATTGCAGAGTCCATCATCAGGGCAGATGTGTAATTACATAAACGACCGAAACGTTGGCTAAAGAAAGAATTAGCGCAAGACGGCATAATACCCCAAAAACAAACCACTATAATACTTTTGGCCGTGAAAATCTCAAATCATACCTCGCGTTCACAAAAGTTTTCTCCGTAATAAATCAAAACCAAAAATTTCCTCTAAATTCATTCAATTAAATAGGTACCTAGGGGCCGTTCAAGTATTACGTAATCAGATTTATTACAATTATTTACCCCCTCTTCCCCCTTGTCATCAAAAGTAAGCAAAGCTCTTACCCCCCCCCCTCCCATGCTTACGTAAAAATTGGTACTTATATGCATTTTTCTGTTAATGTATTCTGTTTTTATATTGATTCCTAAGCATCACTTATAAAATAGACTTAGGATAGAGGACTTTAATGCACATAATATTCATTTAAACAAACTTTATTGACACAGTGGGAATCCCCGAATATGTTTTCGGTTTTCAAACATAGACAATGTGTGGGTTGCCAATGTTTAAAAAAAATAACTACTGCTGAGCAGTGCTGACGTAATCACTATCTCGACCCCCCCACCCCCCATGTCATCAAAAATAAGCAAAGCAAAGACCCCCCTGCCCCCCTATAGTGCTTACATAATACTTGAACGGCCCCCTACCAACATAATTTTAAACCATAAGTATTTTACGTGGGCAACGTAGACGGTGACAAGTTCAAAGAATTGTCACCGTCTCAAAGACCATTCTTTTTTCGAATTTTCTTCAGGCCATTAGGTACCATAATATTGGTTATTCCGATCTGGAAGCTCGTCGTGGAACCACGATAAAAAAACTTTGGCGGAATTAAAACGTAGGCCACCATATCGAACTGGAATGTAAAAAACAAAGTTACAAACAGATGAAATCCCTAATTCCATCGCCATCATCGGACATCGTCTCAAGTGTAGTTTACTGTTAACCTGACGGGTCAGTCCGCCCCTGCCGCACATATCGTTTGTCTCGCTTCTCGACAATCGTCACGGAAAATAATCCTCGGAGCGTCACACAGATATGCCGCGGCGATGTTTAATTACTCAATTTGTAATTCCGACGGACGGCAAAAGGCACGCGGGATCGCGGCTCGAAGCTCCGTCACTAGAGTCACGGAGCAAGGAATATAATATTAGGTATATTGCGTGCAAATGACAGCCAACACTTAAGCGTGCAATTATTCCTGTTTGCATTGCCATTAACCCTTCAGGCCTCTGGCATATTGACCGTTATCGACTTTTAAATAAAATCAAAATAAATGGAATATTTCTGAACGCATCCGAAAACTAAAAACTGTTTTTGAAAGGTAATAAAATACGCTTTTTTTCTTTTATTATAAATAAATCGTATTGTTTTTTAAATGCTCAAATTTTGAAAGCAAACATAAACAGTTTTAAAATTTGCCTACTTCACGGTTTTTCGTCTGAACACTGAACTAAAATTACTGAAAAAGAAAAAAACACACAGTTTGGTGTTTTTTCTTTCTAACACCTTTTAGATTTTGTATTCTATGGCTTAGATCATATTTCTCTGTTTATACTAGATGTAAAATGTAAAATTTTATAACTAAGTAAAATATACAGTGAGCTAAAACAAGACATCGCTACGCTAAGGGAATTTCATTCTCAGGGCCTTCTGTGAGGAGCTAATGTATAAAAATAATAAATAAAAATAACCAATGGAAGAAAGTTTAGTTATATTCCTAAGCATAGGTGTTATGTACCATATTTGTACAAAGGGTGTATTTTCCATCCCCTTTGTATAAGTACCTACCTTCCTACCTACTTGGTACATACATTGATTTTTTCAAGCATTATTTAAAAGTACCTACAGCCATATCTCTATCACTATGATAGTATAAAAATATTTTTTTACAAATGGCTGAATTCTGAAACGTCTTGTGCAAGAAATTCAACATAATTTTTATTGGAAATAATATTACAATACAATGCTAGTAGATCTAGTAAAAAAACCTTTTTGCCACCCATTTTGAACAATACTGGCCAATTAGTTATTTTCGAACAGGGCGGTGAGCAGGTACCTACAGAAAAACATAATGATACAACAAATAGATTGTAGGTAAAGAAGAAAGATCAAATCACACACTACTTTCTGCGTCAAAATCAATAGCCCAAAACAACAAAAAACGTAAAGAAACTTAAAAGCTTAGCGCCTATTCATTATTCAACTAGCCCCGCTTTTTGGGGGCGAAATTAATATGAATGAATTGGCTATCTTTGCCCGTGAAATTGTCTATGGCGTCGGTAATTTTGAATTAAGGGGGGCGCCAACCGGAGGCGTTTCCCGCCAAAATAAGTTCTATTAGCGCTGGACTGGCGCCTTAAATAAACAGACAGTTAATTACAAGGTACGCCATCTTTATGTCCGCTTTAATTATTTTGATTTGTGGAGTGCTGCGTCATGTAATAACAATCGTTGCGCATTGTGCGTTTGATAAGGGCCGGATCAGTAGGAAAAATATATTTTTTGGTTAATGAAGAGGTTGAAAAAAAATTTAACATTTTTTCAAAACATCTGTAATTTTTTGAACATTTTACATCTCCTTTTAATGGAAATCGAAGCACTTTTAAAAACTGTGAAATTGTCATCTGATATACTTTTTTTACTTTTTGTATAGATGCCAGCTGTAAGTTAACTGTCAAAAATAACGATTATTATATTAAAATTAAATATTTTTAACATTAATTTAAACAACATCCGAAAGTGAGCGTAAAAATTAGTCAAATAATCGAATATTAATTGATAATTTCGTTAAAACAATACCTTGCTAAAATGGTCAACTTTATGGTCAGTTTTAAAATTGGAACCGTAAAAAATTTTTACTTTTTATGTCTTACGTTTGTATTTTATGTCGGGCCTTGTCTCAAAAGTCAGAATAACAGAAGTATGAGACGATGTATCTCTTTCGAGGGGGCTTTTCTTTGCCACCGCATGGGAAGCTTATGGCGCATAATATGCCAATCCAAAAATACCATCATCACTGCCATCGCTGCCTGGATGCAGTCCCCCCTGATTGTCATCAAGAGACAGGATATAGTCAAGTATCCTTCATGAACGACTACTTACATAATATCAATTTAACATTTCTTACTTCTTTTTTAATTATGGATTGCATTACATAGCACCACCCCTGTATATCTTCTGATTTCGACTATCTGCCCTTTTTAATCCCCAAACCAGCCCTTATCCTTCCAAACCATTTAATTCTGCCTGGCGCCTTCAGGTAGACGGAACTCAGAGGGCGCTGGGCACTGTATGACGAGCCATCATCATTAAAATCACCTGTTATTACCTCTGACAGCTCTGGAATCATCAGATCAAACTATGCGACCCATCAATCTTCCCTTCCCGGCTAATCGACGTGCTGCTCTAGTCCGGTATACTTTATTGTCTGTGATGGGTGTGGTAGGTACCTACTTATAAGAGCGGGTGAATCACGACTTCTTTATGATTAGACTAGCTGAAAGGGCGGAGTTTTCAAAGTTAGATCTATTTTAAGAGGTGCGAAAAGGGTATGGTGATTGTTTTTCAAAATCACATAGAGTCACCTTCCTCTTGTTTTGAAGGTCAAACGAGTAAAATTTCATCAATGTCTGAATAAATTTTATAAAATACAATAACACGCCGCGCAGCCGGCCGCGGAGAATTCTTCTTTAAATATATATAAGATTTGTCGATGATAATGAATTTGGCAACAACTTGAAGACTATACATTTTTAATAACTAGATGAAGCAATTAGATTTCTCATGAAAATCTTAAAATTTCTATGAAAAATCGAACGCGAAACATTGACAAATGATTATGTAATGCATTAAAAAGGACGTAAAACAATTTAAAATGACTTATTTTTCTATACAATAACCACCAATAGGAATTACAATCTGTGTAGGTGTATAATGAAACGAAAAATTTACATCAAGAGTGGCTATAAGTCTTTTTACAAATCCAAGGCATGAAGTAAAAAATCTGTTAATTTGTCTCACAAACTCTTAACCGATGAGTTTATGGCGTCATGCCGTCAACACAGCTATTTTCTACTCGCAGTGTCATTTCCATAATTTTAAATGATTTGGAACATCGTTCTATCTATTAAAACTTTTTGACAAAATTTTACACCTCAAATCTCTATCAAAACTTACCAGATAGATAATCACGGTCAATTATTATAAAAAAATGGAGTGTGATTTAAATTTCAGAATATTTTTGACAGTAGGAACCTATTCTTAGATTCCCAAAACGTCATATCTAGATATTCTTGTAAGCAGTTTTATCTAATAATTTGTATGCAATTCACATATAAATTCTCGATGGTGTCACACGTCGTGTTATTTTTGCTTTGACTGTCAAAATGTAATAAATACTCCCCACTAATGTTTTAAACTTGGAACGCCTTCTTTCAAGAAGATTCCGATCAGTCCTCACTTAACCAGGAAACACTGAAGTAATTGAACACTTCTTCGAAAAGAATGTAGAAAATACAAGAAAGGATGCTGTCAGATGTAGGATATCTCGTCACCTTTTTACATTTGCCAGTGATGAAAGTACGTACTTACGGAAGTAGGACTTAAATGAAATTAAATTTTTGCGAAACCCTTTAGAAGTCATAACTTCCAATAATCGTATTATTTTTCCTTGTACACTGTACAAATATAAATTACAGTGAAGTTGATAATATTGCATTCTATCAAGAGTTACAGCAAAACTACCATGGAGAAAAAATTATCTGAAATATGGAGAAAAGTGCAAGTTGGATCACATCTGCAAAATTATAAAATACCCAGTAAGGCAGAAAATACGAGAAAAACCATGAGACCATATGTCATGAAATATGAACAGCTTATTTGTTGTTAATTTAAAATGCATTCGTTATGAAAATAGTGTTCATTTCTGCTAAGCCAAGTAGAAAAAAAATTATGCATAGGTTGGTATATACAGTTATTATACGCTTAACTCTGCTTCATTGTAACCTCTCTATTTTATCAAAAACGATGCGATCAACAGAAAAAGTTGTTGCAACGGAACTCTGAGCAGTACCTACCTAAATAATTCATAAATTTTATGAATGTGTGAAAAATCACGGAATATTTTTATTTTAGGATTTGTGAAGCTGAAAGTATTTATAATACAAAAAAATATTTGCCTCAGAATGAATTTCAAAAACAAACAATGTTTATTTAAGGGACGATCAGATTTGTATTTACCTTTCGAATGGACACCGTTAGTAAATTTATTTGTAACATACCTAAATTTAAACAAAAAAATTACATTTTTCAAATCAATAAATAATTTTCAATCAATAAATTAAAAATAAAAATTATGTTGGTAGACAGGTAGATACCTACCTACCTTCCATATTGCGTGTGTGAATATTTTTTTCCAAAATCGGTTTCAATTTTGAAATAAATTCAAAGAAAATCCAAACAAGCGATATTAGATTTTTTAATACATTTAAAATTAGACTAGGTTCGTCTGACTTAGTTAGACATATTACAGGTAACTTGGTAAAATCTAATTTCGCAGTCAATAATATATTCCACAAATCAGTTAATAAAAAAACTCAAATTCAAGTTTCTAAACTTTCATGACACCCTATTTCAACTTTCTTGTGTGGTAAAAAGTAAAAACGTTATAGTTATAATTTAGACGTTGTTTCGCCAAGCAGTTATCGCTAAGTGAGGCAATGAGGCCCGGGCGCTAAAAGCCGTGCGCGGTCACCGCATGCTAACAGCGCGCTAATAGCCCCTAACAGGGCGATAATTCTCTGACTTTATCATCCAAACACAGCACCTACGGTGGCGCAGACAAGCTAAGTTAATGGACAAATAATAATGCATTTTTATTTATTTATTGGAGTTTGCGGACGGAGTTAGTGTGGGACAAGCGCGGCGTTTCGTGAAGAGATATAGTTGGTGTGTGGTCGCTTGAACAAGGTTTATTGTTGTCAATACATATAGATATTTTCATTTTCTTAACTACTTAAAAAACTTCTTTCAAACACTGTTCATTCAGTTCAGCTCAAATTTTACTAACAAACATTACGTCAGGCGTAAGTGGTCGATAGATCTATGGGGAGGATGATAGATAAAGGTACGTATACATTTGCGAACCGAAACGCAAACCGAGCCACGAATTACGGGAAAGGAACGAAGTATCTGCAAGTTTGGCGTTTCGTGCCATTTGTGATTGCTTTGTTCCTTTCTCATAAGTTGAAGTTCAGCTCGGCAGTTCGGCTCGCGTATGTATAGGTAGCATTAACAGTTGGACGGATAGAGTATGATACTCATGGCGCGGCTGTTGTCAACTTACTCCCTTTTCCGAAGAAGTTATACGTAGTGATAAGCACTGTGCTATAGGCTAGTAAGGTCTTAGGTTTTTTTGTTTATTTTTTGGTGTAAAAAATTTGGTGTAGGTAACGTTAATTTTTTTAGGTTCTTCGACGAAAATGACTACTTTGACTTTGCTCATTTATTGTAGCTAGACAACGACGACTAGAAAGTACCAAGAGATGACATTGTGTCTATATTTACAATGAAAAGGTCTCAACTGTCCGGAGAAAGCAAAGGATATGATTAAGAGGGTAGAGAAAGGTTCTGAGGAACTGGATATTTAATTTTTCAAACTCCAATTACTAAATCACCTGATGGATTTTTCCGTCACGTAGTAAAAATACGGAGAAATGTATTCACATTTAACAGTTCATAAAATTAAAAAAAAAAAAAGTTTATTTATTCAAGACAAATTCGATTGCAACACCTGCCGTCAATTAACCAATTGACAATTACCTATTCATAAAATAATATTCAGCCGCTTTTGATCTTTGAAGGGCAAAATGATCTATGTAGGTCTTACTTTGGTTCTTTTTTCTCTGTTTATTGATGGTTTGGGCATGTAGAGCAAATGAGACAAGAAAGGAGTGTAAGTTGGATATATGATGCAAATGCGAATGGTAGCAGAAGTCGGGGTCAAGTGAATCAGATACTCGAGTCAGGCCATCTCAAGAGTCAGAATAATAGAAAATTAGGTATGAATGTGAATGAGGCAAGAAGGTGTGCCATGACCGAGCTGTTTGGCTGTCCGTTCTCTCTGCCTACCCCTGCGGAGAAATGGTGTGATGGTTAGTTAGTTAGTTCATGTTGTTGATACGGACGTGCGTTAACTCCTCCCTTTTACCAGAAGAAACTGCTTGCAGCATCAACACAAATATTTAATAATGAATGTTCGTAGAAAAAACCTTAGAGTTTTTCATGGATTTTTTTTTCGGTTCTTCACGATAAAACAAGCAAACTATCCTTCAAAGATTCTAGTCTTAGTAGTAATCCCTGGTCGAAAGTCTTATTTTCATACCTAAGTTATTATTTAAACTATGCATTATAGAATAAAATTGGATAACCAGTCTCTTTTGATTGGGGATTTTAATTATTTGGGCAGATAACAAAATATCATCTGTATTTATTGCTTAGAGCTTAACACACTAATCTTTGCAGGTGGCCAGATAAGGAACTTATTTTTTAATCGTGGATCATTTTGGATTTATCCACAAAATTTGCAATGTACCGCGTGCATATTTGTGATTTCAGCGATTGTCTGGGGTCTAGTAGTCGATATGTCTTACGAAAATTTTATGTTGTAAGTTTTCTCTTCAAATCGGTACCCATAGATCAAACTTCTACCATGGAGCTACCATTAGAGGCGCTACTGCGTACGTATATCTCGTCGAAACTTACTATTAGAAAGCGATAAGCGGTGCGCGTAGACCGGATTCGGTAGTTTTAGTTAATGCGTTGGGAGAGTTGGAGGTCAGTAAGTGGTAAAAAGCTGAACCTATTATTTCGCCTCATTTATCATCTAAATATTATACATCAATGACTTTTAAGGATTATCTGAATTCATGGAACAAAGAAGAACAGAAGAGATGCAATCTAGGCGTGTCTCGTGATACAAAAGTTGGGAAAATCGGGCCTTAACTTTTATCATCATGAACTCGGATAGGCGATCTATTATGTCAGGCAAGTGTCAAAGAGGCAGAGCGCGAATTAACCACGAAATAAAGATTAAAACAAGATATTCGATGCCGGCGCGTTTCGTGATTGAAAACTCATTCTATATTCTTAGCACATTTCAAATGCAGTTTCATTTTGTAATTTTCATTACGATCATATGGGATGGCGATATACGATTTCAGGCATGTGTAAGAGAGATATAGAGCACATGTTAAAAGTTCTAGAACCAAAATGTAATAAGTCAATGGCGTTATTGGTTTCCATGCAAATCTACGTGGAAATTAGTTCTTGAGTTCTTCTATATTTAAAAACTAGAACCAAAATGTATTAAGTCAGTGGCTACATTAGTTTGCATTGAAATCTATTATTAGATAACTATATGGAAGTAATTTCTAGAGTTTATTATTTATTCTGTTGTGAGGCACCGTATTACCTAATAAAGTTTTGTTTTATAAAATTATGTACCTCAGTTAGGTTGGTACTACTAATAATCAGTCCAAAATTTGATTGTTTTTTTGCCATACTAATTACGGCTCCGATAAAACCATCTCCACTCTCCACTTGCACAGCGTTGACCGCAGCGCTCGCCGCTCAGTGAAGCTGGCTTTGGTGTTCAGTAGTGAAGTCGTTATTATTGCCCGAAGGGGGCGGGGCGTGGGGGCGGTGGGCGGAGCGAGCGACTTCCCGCCCGCGCCAACATGGCGGCCGAGCCATAAACAAGCGGGCGGGAAAAGGACGCGTTCGAATTTCGAATCGTTTTTTGAATAGTGTGAAATTTAGTTCGAATCGAGAATTCAGTGCTGTGTTTCATAAGGACGGATAATGAATCATACCGAAGTATTTTCAGTACCTATTGGCAGAAATTTTGGGAACACCCAATTACGATTTTCATTGATCGAATACACATTGTTATTTCTGGTAAGTATGTAAGTAGGTACCTACCTACTTGGAGAATTTTAATTTAGGTAGGAATATTACCTCACATTGAACACGTTTTTTTGAGGTCAGTAATTTTAATAACACAGCCAGAAACAAATAAAATAGATTAATTTTTTATCCAATTTTTCTTAATTTCGTATATAGGTACCTACCTACCTAGGTTATGTTTTACCAATTTTGCAATTCATCTGCAAATTTTTTTGTTATATTCCGGTTCAAGTTGGTAGCCATGTTGGATAATGCCATATTATGCCGTCATAGTTCGCATGGCACTGGTTCCTCCTACAAGCTCTCAAATAGGAATAATCAATATTGAAGAAAGTTTGAAAGAATAGTTGTGATTGAGACATTGGTGACACTTCTTTGGTAAATTGTATATATTTTTTAAATTTTACATAATTTATTGACAGTTTATAAATAAGTAGGTACCTGTGTGGGTATCTACCTACTAACTAATCTTAGGAGTTCAGAGGAAATATTGGTTTTCATTTATTAAATAAGATAAAATTAGGAACTATTGTTTATTGTATTCTACTGTTCAAACAGAATATTTTGCAAATTTTAAGGAATAAATGTCACAATATTTCAATAAAAATCCAGTCATGCTAACGCGTTAGGCAGAAAAAATAAAATTATTCTATGAATATTGTGCAGTGTCAGTCAGTGCACGGAGAAAAATTAGTAATGCTGATTTATTAAAAATCTCTTCAAATGATTGGTAATCTTGTTAAAAACTGGACTGCGTGTCGCTTCCAGATAAAATTTTAGTAAATTCATAAAAAAAACATCGGAACACGTGTTCACGCACCTACGTTTGTCTTAATAATAAATATGTATACATTTTTTTTTTTTTTTTTTTTTTAAAAGAAAGACAAACATTCCCGGGTTACGAATAACCCAACAATGTTTGAAAATCTCCTACTACCACCACAGAAAGCCGAAAATGTTGCTTGTGTTGTGATGGAGGACTTAGCCAGCCGAGGAATCGAACACGCGACGCTCGGGTGAGACCCAAGCGCTATGCCCACTCAACCACTGACCGGTTAATTTAATTAAGTTAAAGTTAATTTAATATTATATTAATAATATATAAATGTTAGATTTTAATGAGCACGTGTTCGGACATCATGACAAAACATTTGTATTTAACATAAAATTTATCAGGATAAATTAAATGGCTAACAATTCCGCTTTTAACAAGAAAACCTTATGACGTAATAAAGGTTTGAGAATGAGAACTAAACACTTAAAAGAGCCTTGCTATTTCAATCTGTTTATTACAGATTGGTAAAGAAATTTCAAGCAACATTTTTAGTATGAACAGAACACTGATCTCTAATATTTATTTTAACAATATTTTGCCTAAAGGTATGCGTAAATAAAAACTACACGGAAAAAATGTGTATTGCTAATTTACTAAAAATCTCTTCGAATTATTTGTATTCTGGTTAAAAAAGAACTGCAGGCCATTAACGAATGAATTGATAGGTTTCCTGATAAAATTTTAGTATAATACGAATGTACATATTATCATAATTTCAGAAAAAGCGTTCATAAAAATCGCCATTTATTTATTTATTGCATCTCACTATACCTACATAAAACACTTTTTTTTTTCACATAAAAATCAACCTCACTAGGACTAAGCCTGTATCGAGGTTAACAATTTACATTTGAGTGAAGCAAACATAAGAGTAATCACAGACATAAAGTAATTCTACATACAAACACAAAATATTTTAAAATAAAAGAAAAAATAAGTATTAGATGTGTTACCAGATGGGTAATTTGACAGTATATTGTAACAATATTTGAACCATAACTAATCATTTATCATTATTCAAAAGAAGAAGCAAAGTAGATAATAAAGACAGATAGGGTGACATTCAGTTTTTAGCAAATGGGACTTACATAAAATATTATTATTTAAGAAAGGACAAGGATGAAAAAATATTAAGACAATCGTCTGTCAATACATAAACCTTAATTAACTTTTTAAATTTAACTAAGGAATTGGTAGACTTAATATGATTTGGAAGAATATTTAACATAAGTGGTGCCTGATATAAATAATTTCTTTGACCAAAAGAAGTTTTAGTATGTACCGCCACAAAGTTCAATGTAGAGCTAATTCTAGTTGTCCACATTTGTTGTGTTCTTTCAGCAGATTTAATATTGATGAAAAATCGACAAAGTATTTGAGTGATATATAGCTGTTTTATGCACATAACATTACATTCCTTATAAAGTAGGTTGGATGGATAACAGAATTTTTTTTGTACATCACTTTAAGGATCAATTTTTGAGTAATATTTAGTGGTTCAACATTGGACTTTAGACATGATCCCCAGCATACTATGTTGTAAGATAGTCGAGATTGGACTAAGGCAAAATAAACAATTTTTAATTTCTCTTTGTCCAATATGTGTCGAAGTTCTTTAAAAATAAATGTAAGTGTAAATTGTAATGTCATTAGGTATATATCATCAACTCAAATGTAAGTGCATGAACGCGTGTTCCGATGTATTGGGAATTTACTAAATGTTTATCAGGAAACGGCCTGCGATCCCGTTTTTAATTGGATTACAAATTTTAAAGATATTCTTAATAAATTAGCAATTTACATATTTCTTCGTGAACGATCTCTGAGTTCAGAATCAGAAAGCCTACCGCTCTGCAGCGGATGTCTTATTTATTTGCCAACTTATTTCAGTATTAGGTATCGCCAAAAAAACTACCTAAATGTACTGGACACCTACGCCAGTGACATTGACTGTAAATGCCGGTTTCCTCTGGGGGGTACCTTGGGTAAGGATTTGCAAAGAAACACATCTTGCGAAAGTCGTCGGACAACTGACTGGTTGGGCCAGTTGTTTGCGTATTTATTGGGTTCGAATTCAACAATTTCTACACGTGTTAATGTGGAGCAATTATTCTTAAATCTAAACATATACTAAGGTCCCACGGTTTGTCGTGCGAGTAATTCATCCTTGAACTGGCGATATGACACGTGTGTGGTGATTAAAAATCTTATAATCGTACGAGACAAGCCTCAAAGGAGTCGGCATCGTAAAATGTGTGACACCAGACAAATATTAATTTTCTTGATTATATAATTATTAGGTAGATACATCCATCTGCTGTCCGGTACACAAACGTTTTTAACAAACCATCACTTGTACAATATCTTACATTTCTTTGTACAATTTAGTAATGTTGGCCTCACTGGGTCTTACCCGTGCAGAGGCCTAAATTTTATAATACAAAAAATATTCATAATACATTTAAGGAAAACAACTAGGTTTATAAAATGTTGGTGAAGAAAAAAACCATAAGATTAAGATAAATTTAAACTAAAAATATAGATTTAATATTAAAGAAAAATAAAATTAAATTTAAATAAAATGAAATAAAGTAAAAAATCGGTAGGTATATTTATATTATGTGTTGTGTGTTTGTGAGTGATGTGTGTTTTATATTGGTTATGTGTGTAACTTGTAGGTTTTACTTCCACCACTCGAGCATAGAATTGTAGGTTACCGATAATTGGGGTTTTTCCCTTCTATCCTCTATTCTAACGTGCATCAGCGTTCGTCAGGCCATAGGCGCCAGTGCCCAACCAATTAGATGGTACCTACCCGTCCCAACTACATAATGCCGGTAATAATGGTCATTTGATAATGACAACTAAAATATAGGGCGGGAGATTTATAAGTAGGTGGGCAAAAAATACTTAAATTATATAGGAATGGTTTTATTACACATCGCGTGACTTTGCTAAATTCAGTTTCTGACGTTATAGGTACATACCTACCCAATAATAAACTGTTTCAAAACTTCTCTCAAACTATGAGTCATTTTGTAGGTAGGTACCTGCATACTATCAGTGGCAGTGGTACGATTGAAAAATACGACATTGTTATAAATGATTTTTTTTTACAATATTTAAATTATTGTACGAAGATTTTTCAGTTAAGGAATTCTGCACTTCCTTAAACTAAAATAATTATAATATTTTAATTTAAAAATTTAATAATAAAAAAGCTTATATTATATTTTCAGCTAGAATAACATCATTCTATCTCACTGAAAAGTCACATATCATCTCTACTTATTAGGTGAGTTGGTAAAGTACTAACCTACAAGTACCTCCATAAGGAGAGATTTTTTTTTAAATAACCCAACCTAGCAATTAAAGTTACCCTCTGATTGGACGATATTCCAATTTCCAACATAATATTTTTGTCTATTCTATGCACTTGAATGGCATGACAATAATACATTGTTTTCTTTTGTTTGAAATTGACATGCATAATAAATGATAGCAATATAAGATCCAAGCAATATGGCATTGAGGCATATAAATGACGATCAAAGTGCGAGAGTTGGCAGAAGAAAGAAGATGAAAATTTATTGTACTGAGTCTGTCAATGAGTTTGCGTTTAGTTGGTAGAATAAAAATGGTATCAAGGTTAAGGTAAGACTGCGATTTGGATACTAACAACCCGCTCAGAGGTCAAATTTACACCGCAAAACTTCCAGATGCTGATCATGAAGTGCACATTGATGAGTGGTGTTGGATTTAGTTTACATGTATCGCTATAACCGAATAGTGTACTGCGATAACTATATCATTCGACTTGGCAAGAATTCTGTTGCAAAAGCGACTTGCCATCGTTGGATAAAAGTTGTAAAAGCGACTTGCCATCGCACTGTACGCGCAAACAAGCTGTTTGTCCCGTTCTATTCACATATACGATATAGGTATATACAACACATTTACACCTTCATTCATACTATTTGCGCGCTTGCCTTTTTATAAAACTAGTTTGATAGCCTACACCTCTTATATGGCCTAGCTAGGCCACATTGTCCATCCAAAGGGGTAAAGTACATTGTCCATCGGAGGGTTAAATCCTGAAAAAAAAATTATGAAATAGTAAAACAGACACTTATTTATCGGAAGACCAAAACTCTACTTAACCAGGTACCTAAACATTGAATACCTTTACTTATTAGGTATAAGCATATTCAAAACACAGGATTAAAAAATATATATTTACAAATAGTCAAATTATAATTCACAAAAAGGCGAAAACACACGGCGAAAATGGATTATGCTAATTTATTCAGAATATCTTCAAATTATTTCAGTATATATAATAAATATTATATTCAGGCCGTTTCCTGGTAAACTTTTATTAAATTTTTTATATATCGGAACACGTGTTCATACAACTGCATTTACCTTGATAATGTCTAAAAAATATTATGATTTTCACGAACACGTGTTCTGACATCGTGAAAAGAAATTAGTATTTTACTAAAAAAATATTAAGAAACCTATCAATTCATGCGTTAATAGCCTGCAATCCATTTTTTACAGGATTACGAATAATTTGAATAAATTCTAAATAAACAGCAATAGGTACTCATTTTTATCATTAACGTCATCGTTATTTTTTTAGTTCATGACTGAAACTACCTACTTATCGAAGTATCTAGTCAATTAGTTAAGTTAATGTAGTTTATTTTTCTATAATAGACACCTATAACATGTTATTTTGAAACATAACTACGCAACAAAACTAGTTCTTCATTAGGTAGGTACTCAAATGCCTTCTCAGCTGCCGAGCGGACCAATCAAGTAATAATCACATTTTTTTCAAATTGAAACTTCACCACATTTTCTCAACACTTAGATAATTATCACAGTCACACGTATTTACACCACTTCTATCACCCACCGACACATTCTTACACACAAAACATTCCTACCTTAATATTCTTAGAAAATATACCAACTACTGGTCTAGTCTATAAGTACGATGGGTACCTAAATACAAAATACTAAATGGGAAGATAAGTCCGTTCCATTTTAATTGGGTAATAACGTAATCAAGACGGCACTTTACCACGTTCTAAGTAGGTCTTGCACTTACCCTTAAGTGCCTCATTTATATAATGTACTTAACACGTTGTGATGCCATGCATGTTTCCCACTTATGTGGAAATGGCATTCAATCCGAGTAAATAAACACATTTCCTATTAAGGAGTAGGTACTCGAAGAGGAAAATTTAATTAGAAGCGCAGATAAAAAGTATTACTCCATTTATGGAATGGGAACTTAGAACCTATGTCATCATACATATTATATTGAAGAGCATGAAGAACTTCTTGAAATATAACATTTTGAATTCAATGCGTATGTAGCTTAGATAGGTTACCTACCTACAGGGAGAAAAATGAGTAATTAAGTAAGCTAATTTATCATTAAAAAATTTCTTCTAATTATTTGTAATCCGGTTAAAAACGGGATTTGAGGCCGTTTCCTGACAAACTTAGGAAATCCCTAAAATACCGGCACACGTGTTCATGCTCCTGTATTTGCCTTGACAATATGCAATGATGAAATGCGGAAATATTACGATTCTTATGAACACGTGTTCCGTCATCTTGATAATATATTCGTTTACTAAAAGCTTGTGAAATCTGTCAATTCATTTGTTAAGGGCCTATAATCCCTTTTTTAATGATTTGAAGATATTCTTAATAAATTTGCATTATTAAATATTAGTAATTTTTTTTCGTGTAGGTAGGAACCTACATAGAAATTATTATGTGAAGGATTGTAATGAATACATTTATTTGCACAATCTTACATTAAAATCAGCTTTTTTACAGGTTTCCAAGTTAAATATATATTTTATATAAATTTATTAATTTTATAAATTACAATTTTTGTGATTTCTTCAACTACCATACGCTCACGCCCATATTATGGCTGTCGCATATGATTTAGATCATAGTGTAAAAACAAGTAAAATAATATTTTGTAGATAAAAATAATAAAACATAGGAAAGGAACATATTATGGAAAAAAAAACAATAAAAATACAATTATTTAAGTCATAATAGAAATAAAAAACAAAGATTAAATTGAATTACAAAAATAAATTTTAAGAAAAATAGAAAAAAAATTTAAAAAAAAGGAAGGTTAAATTACATGCACGATTATCTCATTTATTTAATGTCCACAATTTTAATGCAGGTTAATTGTGGTAGGTACATATCTAAATGAATACATCTTTAAGTTCACATTTGTGTGTTAAAAAAAAAAAAAAATTTAATGAAATGTTGAATTTCTCTTAGCGAAGGAGCTAGATAGGGACCCATTTATATTTACATCAATATTACGAGCCCTTCTTCCGTAAAATTAAAAAAATACATTCCATTATTCCAGTAATCATATATTGTACTAAAAATAAAATTTTGATTTACATGACTTACAAAATCCCGGTGACTTTATTCAGATTTTACAATATTTCAGGACTTAATGGTTTTAATAGCATCATGATCATTATTTTGATATTCTTTTCAGAGGGTAAAACGGACATGATTGAAAATTTAAGTACCTACCTCCTTTAACAAACAACATAATTTGAAGGTCTTTTATTTTTCGTGAAATTGAAAAAAAACACGGAAAACTTTGTTCCGTGTTAAGCCGAAAAATTTTATTTCCATGTCATCTCTACAGTTGTGTCTCTAAGATCACGCACGCAACTTCTCTTTCTTGGCGAGTTCTAGTTCGTCGCTCATTGCGCATGTGTATATTGTGTATCCAGTCATTGCCCCAATCGCGCCGGTAATTGTACAATCATCTGGAGGCTGCGGCCGTGAGTACCGCTGAATCAGGTAGCCGTCACCTGTCAACTAGATGAATCATCGGCAGTGGGACAAACTGCAATGCTGGGGGAGTGTTTCTCAGGCGCCCAAGCCTAGATTGCCGTGACTCCGCTACATCAGGTAGATACGTCGGTCTGTCATTAATTGACTTATTTTTCTTGTCATTAATTGATTTTCCCATTGGGTACCTACGAAGAGTAGGTTTATGGTTTCAAACGATTATTTAGAACAAGCAGTAGGTATTTAGAAACACACAGGAATCATGCATGATTAGGATGAACCCTGATCTCGAGAATGTCATGTTGTCATCTTGTAGGTCCCAAAGACTGCGTGGACTGGCCATTTTGGGAAAGCCTTTAAAATTAATGAAAGGAATGAACGGCTATGAGTCAGAGAAGAAGATTTGTTAGGTCTAATGCTAATTCCCACCCTGGAAGGTTGTGCCGTAGCGTTGCAAACAACAATTAAATATGGTTTCAATTTTGTTGGAATAACTTTTAATGGTTATACCCATCAAGCTAATACTAATCATTGAAGAAGAAGATAACATTAAAAAATCTAAGGGAAACATGAAATAGAACAAGATACAGAAAATAAAAAAAGGTAATGGTCGTAACCAATGGAACCCAGGATCTCTGTCGTACCGGAACAACGCCTCAACCAAAATTAAATTAGTTGAAGATAATATTGTTAATTGTGAATTTGAAAAATTACGTAAAAAAACTAGGTTACAATGACTTTACAAAACTAGGTTGAGGGATTGTCCGATTCCCAATTGCGACCGTTACGTTTTTATTTTCTGTGTCTTGTTCTATTTAGAGTTGTATAATCATCTTCTTTTTCAATGATTAATGAAATATGTTTTCAATACATGGCCGAAAAATAGATACATAATTGAACTGCATTTCGGGACTGACAGTAATATTTGCCCTGGTATTAGGCCTCCATTAAAAATAATACATCGCCATAACTTCTACCAATCTACAAACTACAAGCGAGATGTGTCGCATATATACAAATGTATCTATTAGTTTTAACTCACTAGTTTATAAATCTTAGTTTTAAATCACTAGATATAAATAAGTCTTTGATGTAAATCTTAGTTTTGTACCGTATTTGCTAGCTAAAAGAATTAGATGTAGGTAGAAGTTGTACGTCGCTAGTTGTAAATCTTAAAAGTAGGTAGGTCACTAGTAATAAATTATAGCTATAAGTTATTGGGGATAAATTATGGGTTAAATAAATATAAAAAAAAAACTAGAATGAGAATCTTTGCTTACATCATTATTATAATAAAAATTTAGATAACAATTTAGATAATTAATTTTTATAATAATCACTTATTGCTTATTGTAATCTTTTTGTCCATGGATATATTTTGTCATAGAAAATGTTTGGCTTTTCCGGAAACTATAGAACATAATATATCGGGATGTTCTGTATTAGCACCGTCCGAGTATACATTTAGGCACAATCAAGTTTTAAAACTAATTCACCAAAGTTTGGTAATTAAACATAACTTTATTGACTGCCGTAATATAATACCATATTATGAATACGAACCAAATTCATTTTTAGAAAACGAATTTCATAAAATATATTATGATAAAACTATACTAACACACCGAACGATTAGTCATAATAGACCCGATATAGTTTTACATGACAAAATTAAAAAAAAATAACTTAAACCATTGATGTCGTTATTCCAAATTCCTGTAATATTCAAAAATCTGTTTCTGAAAAAATAAGAAAATACACAGATTTAGGAAATACAATTAAAAAGAATTTGGCATTCTCGGACTATAAAAATATTACCATTTGTTATTTCGGCTACTGGCATTATACCTAGCTCTCTCATTAAAAAATTATGCGTATTAGATCAATCAAAAAATTAATATATATATTAATGCAAAAATCAGTCATTTTAAACACATGTAGGATTATGAAAGACTTTTTAAATATTTATGTTGAGGGATCAGTGGGATTTATAGGCCCTGTTAAGAGTTTTACCGAGCCGAACCCTCTGATATGAAACTATCTGAAGTCGGTGAATTCAGTTTCAGTTTCAGTGCCGGCAACCCGGGCGTTTATTTAAGGTTGGTTCTGTACAGATGTTTTTTTTTCATTACCCTCCTCACTAGACATAGTCTGTTCTGAGGCTGGTAATTAACAATTTATATATTAACCAAATGTTTAGTAAAAAATAGTAAAATAAAAATAATAAGAAAAAATAGAAGTAAAAAAATGAGTAATATAAAAATAGAAAAATAAGTGTAGTACTATATGTGTTGAAGAATAATGTATAAAAATATGAAATGAGTATTTCGTTTTATAATTATTGTAAAATTTTGTAATTTTGTTAGAATTTGTGTGCAGTATGGTTTGTAAAATGCATTAGATGTTTAGAATATTTCTAATATCTGTTCTTTGTTTTACCATCAACCAGTATACAAATCTTTTGAACACCCAATTCAAATTATTTGGTAAGGCGTAAGTTTTAGTTTGGGTTAAGAACATGTTGAATATGTGAGGAGCCAGTTAAGATTCATGTCTTTTAGCGAAATTTGATTTGATATACGGTACTTGTAATTGTTTGTGTGTAATTGCTCTCGTGTTTTGCGAGTGAGTTATGTGATTTGGTAATTTTTTATGCAGTTTCTGTAGATGATCTTCTTTATGAACAGTTTATCTATGTCTAATAAGTTATTTTCAATCATTCGCTGTTCTGTCGGATGTTGATAAGGCTTTCTAAACATAATTCGAATTATTGATTTATGATTAATTTTAAGGGATTTGAGATGAGTGTCTGCTGCTACTCCCCATACTGAAATACCATACATTAGAATACTTTGACAAAGTGCAAAGTATATATTTTTTAGCTGATTTAATGACATAATATTTCGTATTGTTTTGAAGATGTATGATAGTTTCCGGATTTTTTTTGTTATTAGGTTAATTTGGAGATCCCATTTTAGATTATGGTCAACAGTTAAGCCGAGATATTTGATATTATCCGCATAATCTATTTTGTCAAAAGTACAGCGTGTGTTATTTGTGGAAGTATTGGTGCAGGGGTGAAGATGTAATTGTGGGCGACTATCTGGCTGACCAGCTTTTGTTTTACTAAAAATTATTTTCCCATTTGATCTCTGGTGAGTTGACGCGTTGTTTTTGTATTGTTTTGTATTTATTTTACTTATATAATGCACTTACATAATGTTGATGGACTAGATGATCATTTGTGCTAAAGTGTGTGGAAGGGTTTAGTTTTTCCTATGGGGAAGATTTAACTCGGACATAAAGCAGGAAAATAAAAAAATATTATTTCCACCTAAAAATTCAAGTTTTCAGGTACACTAGAATTCACATCCTAAAAAGTTTACTCTAAGCCATTCATAACCCCGAGAAAGGCCAGGTAAATGTCATCTAGTTATGTTATAAAAAAATAATAAATACCGTGAACCTACCCAACTACGTGAATATAAATTAGCTTCTTAATAAATTAGCATCAATTTAGGAAGGAACTGGTTTATTGGGATAATCATAAAAGTGTGAATTTATTCAATAATTTTAAAAGTTTCAAAATACTCCTCCACATATGTCAAATATTTTATAGGTTTTTAAACATTTCTCCAGGTGGTATATCTAAATCCCAGATAAAATTTCTGTTGTGATCATTATCTGCAGTATACCAATAGACAAGTACTAGGTAATAATTATTTATAAAACATATACATTTCATGTCTTTTTTCTTGAATTTTCATTCAAACTCAAGACGAAAGAATCCCTCGCGAAGTAACGCAGTGCAGACATTCAGTTGGTTGTACCAATCTTATCGAGAGCAATAATGTACAGTCAGCTGTCACGCGCAAACGAGATACCGGCCATCAGTCACACAGGGAGATATTGCTCAGGGTGGACCCAAATCCTGGCACTTAGTGATTTAAAAATGAATTAATGGAAAAAAAAGCAGAGCTGAGAATAAATTCGTTGACAAAGTGTAACTGGTCATTATCAATAGTCTCCGAGTTTCAACACACTATTGTCTTGTTGAATAATATGGATAACAATAATTATTTATTTATTCAGAATTAACGGCATAAGTGCCATTTGCACACACGATAGTTATTGACAGTCCTAGTAGAATATAGAAAAAAAAAATTATCAGATTATGTAAGTGAACAAGAAAAAATAATACACACTCGTACAAATTTAGTGAAAGAAATGAAGAAGAAAAAATGAAAACAAAAAAAAAATTATGTAGTAACCTCGTCAAAATGTGCACTTCGGAAATGTAGGAAACGTTGTACGTTTTGAAAACATCAGCTAACATAGCATAAGAGTTACTGATGGTTTGTAATTTATTTATAACAAAAATGTTGATGAAACCGTAGTATAATTGTCACAATAACACATACTAGGAAACTTTGAGATAATGGTAGGAACATGAAAGTGGATCAAAATTACTACATCTGGGTTATTTGACAAAAAAACTAACAATTTTATGTAAAAATATATTTTTTAAATTTGTTACCTGACTTATATTTATTTGGTTTTACCTCACAGAAATGTGTAGTTCAAAACTTTAATTTTGAAAATAGTTTTGTTGGCCAAGGAACACCTCCAAAAAAAAACATTTACAACTTGCGTGATGCCAGAGCTCAGCTTTCGAGAGATTTTAATTAGAATATGGCAAAGTATTCCGCCTACTATTTGTCGGTTAAGATCATTAAGCATCATTTATCTTGAAAGCCGTAAAAAATAAGTGTTTGTGTTTCCATGACAGCCAATAACGAGTGTAAAACTTTAATAACTAACAAATTTAACTATCTTAGAATGAACCATAAAATTTTTAATACACTTTTATACCGACAATTTTTCTCGCCGGAAAATGTCCCTTACCATTTTATTTTTTCAAAAAATACTTACAAAGGTAGTGTGTAAGGTCGCAAGGAATATATTTAAAAAATTGTAATACCTACCTCAAGCTCTGATTGCAAACACATAAATATGTATATACATACATTTACGGTGAATAAAAATGAGATTTTATGTGTCAATAATTCCGAATATCGAATTACCCATAAAAAATATTTTTCTACCCTCAACTGATAGAAGAATGTTCTGAATTCAAAGCTGGTACCCTCAAGCACCATCATGTGCCCGCGCTCCGCTTCTTGTCACGGCCTCGCGTCAATCAACATTGCATAGCCATCGCCATTGTGTACAGACGGGCGCGGGCGGCGGCGGCCTCAAAGCTTCAACGAGCCGATAGCCCGGGATGGTCACCCCTTCGCCGCTTCTCCGCTCCCGGCATCTTCAGATCAATCATGTCGTCTCGGGTATCCGGAGGTAAAAACGCGGACTGTACCGACCCGGCAGATCATCAAAATATTTCGCCCCGCCGCGCGCCGCACCAGAGCTGGCGGAGAAAAAATCTGTCCGCGGGCAGGAATCTAAAACCCGGCGTTTCGCTAATGTTCTAGGGAACGTACGGTATTCCGTCACTCTATAGGAGTAGGCTTTTTGATTATGTATTATTATTAACTATCAAAATTTTCATGTGTAAGGTAGTAATAACGAACTGTTTTCAGCCTACTTTACATCATTCACTTCACTACCATAACAGGACTAATATCAAAACCACCTTTATCGACTTGCCATAATGTAATTCTTTATCAGATATGATATTATGTAGATTACTAATGCTTATCTCAAATGAAAAAAAAAGTTTTTTAACCCAGCTCCATTCTGCTCTCTTTAATATCTTTTGTATCTTTAATATCTAGCTTCTGTTGCTTTCACGATTCCATCTATGATTCCTGCCACACTCTCAAACACAACTTAATTCTTGTTACTATTGTTCTGATGTCCATAATCGCTACCAGTTTTCCTCCGCTCTTAAGTTGTACATCCCTATATTATTTATTATTTTTCTGATAGCATCATACCAATCGTAAAGAGTTTTCTGTATCTATTCAATCTCTTCATGCAGTCTGGTAGACTGCTCAGAATTCTGATGCCAGGCTGAGTAGATTTATGGATGCTTCAATTGATGATAATATCAAGATGGTAGAGATACTAGTACGCTAGTAGTAAACACCTACTTTCGGTTAGGAAGAACTAGTTACCCACCTACTAATATAGATAGATTTCATACTGGGTGTAAAGAGAGCTCCAAAGTATTTAAATTGAAGCAGAATTTCTTTAAAAATTTGATGTTTCTAGGATGCTGGAAATTGTTTTGTTTAACCCCTCGTATGTAATATATGGTTATATTTACACGGTTTTATCACACATTATGCAAGCTTACTTTCTTTACCAGCTATATGTCTCCTGCCATACATCAGGGTTGATGACCAGTCAGTAGCTAAGTTGGCATCGCGTTTGGGTCCCACTCAGGCGTCGCGTCGTTGGTTTATTCCTCGGCTGGCTAAGTCCTCCATCATAACAGAAGTAATATTTTCCGCTTACTGCGATGGTAGTAGAAGATTTTTAAATACTATTAGGTTACTTGTAACCCGGGAATGTATGTCATTCTTTAAAAAAAACAACAACAAAAAATCACAACTTCATTATTATGGTACCTAGTTTGTTCATGTTAATAATATCTGAAGGTATTAATATTGGAGTTACATGATTCTATGTATCCCATAAGATATAGACTTATAAATTCTTACATCTAATTACATCTGGGAACCCGTAATTTAAAAGTGTTAAATTCACTACCCCTGTAGAAGTTGGTAAAGTTTCACATTTGAATATTTTTAATGAGCGGATTGTTGTTACTAAGATGCATGGAAAATAAATATTTATCATACCTGGGTAAATTCCTAGTGACTGCCGACAAGATTTGTAATACGCCGTTCTTTACGAAGTCACCGAGAGTATCTCTTACATTTCTTACGTACAGGAAAATCATCAATTTGAGCCGAGTATAAGTTACACACGCCACTGGTTCCTGGCCGCGCAGTATTTATTGAACGTACCGAAGATGAACAGCATTCTTTCCCAATCTGACTGCTTCACATTAGTATTCTCGGCATTGAGCTGATTATCTCCGCTCTCAGCGGGCGCATTTTATCTTCGGCACCAAAATCGTGCTACCGAAATGTCCTTTATCTCTCGTGTCAAATAAAATTGAAACTTTAGCGGGTTGTCCGGTAAAAAAATCAGAGAGTATTAGTTTTTTAATGCGCTTTTGATTGCCGTTCAAGATGCGTTTGATTGACTTGCGTCATCTTTATAGGCATGGACGGTTTTTTGCCCGTCGACAGTCGTTTTGCGTTATCTTATATGACTTACCTATATGGAAGGGAAAAGTGTCGATGGTCATATTTTAAGTCACGCTAACACTGCCACTGCGATCACTTTAAATTCAATAGAGTTTTTTTACATCCATCACCTCTGATGCAATTATAGACATATACACACTATTTTCTTACTGATTCTGATTTTCACAATAAATATGGTCAATTACATTATGTATATTTTTAGTATGAGTCGAGTAGCATTTTTATAAATGTGGTGCGATGGTGTCAATGATTTCTTCAGTACAAATGCCTGTGGTTAAAGTAAGGTAATTTTCTTAAAGATGATACGAACTGGGATAGTCAGAAGAAACTGCCTACTGGCAGTAAGCCCCCGATTATTTGTTTAATATTTTTAATATTCCGGAATGTGGGGACGTTAGTGCAATGCAACACAAATCCCAAAAATTCGTTTGTTCAAAATCCTAAAACTCCGATAGTTCTTCAACAATTGTTTTGAAATTTTGACACATGTTGCATTCGAATATGCGTGTGGTTTTATTTACTTACATTATATAGATGTCATCTAAGACAGGTAAAAGCAAGGTTTTTTGATTTTTTTTTTAAACATCGCCATCTGTTGGACGTAAAATTAACACGCGCCATTATTTTTTTCTATCTGCACAGACAAACTGAGCCATAGCAACGCGTAGTGGGGTACAGCTAGTAAAAAATAAGAAAATAAAATAAAAATAACAACTGAAAGAGAGATTAGTATGGTAAGAAAAATAAAATAAAATAATGAGTAACAATGAAAATATAAATGCATTTAAATAAAGAAACATCATAGATTTAACTTTTCCTTTTCGTATTAAACTGTCGCGTCGCTTCGGATTGAATATTATTGGGGCCAATATCTTCCTCCAATTTGCTTAAAAACTCGAAATTATAATAATAGAATTTACGCTGACAGTATCGAATGTGTAAAAAAAAATTGATTATTTCAAAACGCTCTTGAGTTGATTTTGTACAAAAACGGCGCTATAAAAATCATCCAAATATTATTATTATTAATTATTTTCACTTAACATCACTTCCTACTGAATTACACTGAGAGAAATCGATTTTTGTCTTCACGATAAATTAACAGGCCTTTAATTAGTGAAACATCATTATTTTAAATATATTCATAATTTACTAAAAGTTTATCTAGCAACCTGCTAATTCATTCGTAAGGCCTGCAAACCCGTTTTTAACCGGTATCACAAATAATTTAAAGAAATTCTAAATAAATTAGAAATAGTTCTTTTTCTCGGTGTACCTACGTAATTTTACAAGAAAGTCGTCCTAATTCGCGATTCAATTCGACAATATTCTTGTTATGTTATTGTTTTATTATTTGTTCTTCCTAGCAAAAATGTGTTGGAGAAAGAATGGCTTCAAGGTATAACATTTTTACTACATATACTATTTTAATTTTATATGACTGAAAAACTATTATATAATGTCACTTAAAACTATACATGTTTACCTATTAATGTTAAATTTAGTAAAAACTTAATATAAGTATACTTAATTTTTTTTAAATGAGTAAAAATTAAATTACATTTGGCATTTCACAAACATTTGGTTCCTTAGAACAGGCAATCTGCCTAGCTAGGAACTAAATTCGACCTAACAAAACGTAATAACAATAACACTTGTACTTACTCATTTTAAATATATGCTCTCATAATGCTATGTTATTACTGTTATGTCTGCTTTAAATGTATCTAATGTAAAAAAAATAAAATAAATAAAGTTTTTTTTAATATGAATTTATATCCAAATGTCACGCGGTAAAATGATAAATACCTAATTATTTTTTTTTTGATACATTAATATTTACACAAGCAAGAACCTCTTTTAAAATAATTCCCTGCAGATATGATTTGAGATTTTCACTGCCAAAACTACATTATACCCCAAAAATTAATCACTATTTACCTGTAGTTTAATGTAGGTATTTACTTAACTAAAGCTTAATGAATAAATAATAATAGGTTTGGTCCAAATAGATTAATTTTATGATCATTCCAATGGACAGAGAAGTTAAAAAAATTTAAAACACGACTAATTCATATTTTATCCGAAAAATGATTCATTTTAATTGCAGGCATACGATTACCTATGCGTATTTTTTATTGCTATGCAATTCTTTTGCAAATATCATAAATCTTTGCACGGCGTGTCCTTTTATTGATTCCTGGTACCCGCTGAATGGAAAGCAGTTATCGCAATGCTCTATTTGGGTCCACTTTGAAGGAAGGTTTCTCTTCCAGCCCATCTTCCAATCCAAAAATGGCCAGAACATCCTGTTCTAGCTAACAAGCTGATCACTTAAACTGATCCTGAAAACACAACAACTTTAAATTATTCTTGAATACGAGTAAAAGAGATGTTAAGATTTGTTGGGTAAGTAAGTTCGTGGATCAAATGGTTGGTATGTTTTTACTCCGGTTGCTGTGCTTTTTGGTTTTTTGAAGGTTTCTAGGACAGGCTTTTTTTATTGACGGACAGACGTCTACGACTGACTGAATGACTGACAGATGACGAGCGTTCAGCATCAGACGATTGTCCAGCAGGCCATAGCGGCTGCTTTGACTCCTTCGGCGGTCTTGCCGCCCGGAGGGAGCTTAAAACGGTAGCAAGAAAATACCGATTCACAATAAAATATTTTAATTGAACAAAAAATTCTTTGAAACCAAGGTTGAAGAAGAAGAGGAATTGAAAAAAACCCCTATTGATCTCTGAGAGTCCAAATTACACAGGTAGCTGTTTCCAAGTTCTTGTACTAAGACTTTCTTAGAGGGTCCGCTTGTTGCTACATGAGAGATATGTTTATCTTTCAGTATATGAGAAAAACAGAAGAAATTGGTTTTTAAAAAAATATTTGGAGACACTTTTAACGAGATTAACTTATCCATCAAGTATACTCGTGGGAGATCCAATTTAGTTTTTTATACTCCATAAACAAGGACTTGTGCCTATCAAAACGCGCCAATCAACAGAGCGATTCAAATGCTTAACGATTCTGCATTGACCATCTACATTTTTAACGTCACTTACAGACAGAATCCTATAATTTCTATACCCGCTATATCCGATTTTTTGACAAAATGATCTGAGTATGACATCTTGTTCACATTTTTGCGAGCAACAAGAGGAGCCTAAAATTGAGTTTCAAAACCCTCCTTATCACGACCAAAAACCATGTTAAAACTGCGAGTGAGAAACCAAATCCGCTATATCATACAGAAAGTTACTATCAAAACCCGCTATATCGGATTCAACCAATCACAAGCAGTTATTTTGCCAAAATACAATATGGCCGCCGCTCTGACGCCACGCTCGTGTGTCAAAATGATCTACGCGTGTGTTTCTAAACCCGCCATGTCGGCTCAGTTGACTTTCAAAATCACGAAGTGAGTATCAAAATCCGCTTTATCCATTTTATTTATCGAAATTACTTAATTATTGCTAGACATATATAGAAAAATAAATGCTTTTCGAAATTTTATTACTCCAATTCATTATATAAAAAATTGTAATGCAATTACTCATGTACGCTAGAGATGTGACAGTTTTTTGCGGTTTTCTCCAAATCAATGAAAGTTGATATAGCGGGTATAGAAATTACATGACTCATTATTGTTCAGCAACTATATTTTGAAGTATCTAAGTCACAAAATAGCAAAACTCCCCCATAACCTTTTATACTTACATGTACCTCAAATTTGAAATCTTGAATGTAATATATTGGTGCATTACCATTTTATGGAAAACATTAATAAATTAATTAAACAATGTAACACTTAAAAAGAAATACTGCTGCTACTGATGAAGCTGAAAAATACTTATAAGTTTGTGGCAAAACGATTTGAATGAATGTGGGTAGTTACCTATGTTGTAATTCTATGGCACTCATTGAGTACCTAAATACCAAAAAAAAACATGAATTTCGTGAAGAAAAATTTCAAGAAGGCGCCGCCTACTAAAATACTTCATACCTTATTAACAGTATTATATCCTGATCTTCAGTTTCACCACCGAAAGGTATGTAATCATGGGTATATATTTTTGTCATTATTTATATTTTGTCATTATTCTATTTCATGTCTTACATTATGCAGCAAAAACTTGATAGTCTGAAAAGAAAAAAAAATGGAACTATCTACTAGCAATAAATAAAGGTATCAATAATAAGTATTTGTTTGCAATGCCTCGTGCTGCTTGACTCATACGTTTTTACACCAATATTATGATCAAATTAACTTAATGAGTATTTTACAACGCCACTCAGTTTGGCAAATTGAAAACGCAAAAAGATAACTTTCTATTTATTCTGAGTGATCCGGACATGTGAATACACTCTGATCATTGAATTCAAACACGTCAAATACCTCCTACTTGTCTACTGAAATATTCAAGCATTGGCCACTTATTTACTGTACATTGAATTACGAATCACCTGCTCAAAATGCCAACGTCCAACGTTTGACTACTTTTTTGTTGTTGTTTTTGATTGATTGACCAATTCAAAAGGCTTCATTAATCTTAGCCTTGTCACCGGTATCGGCTATCTAACGTTGATTGAATCAATAAGTTATAATGGGCAGAGTGGCTCTAATAGGCTGATTGGAGAATACAACATGTTTTCATACATGTTTAATAGATATCTATATATTAAATTGTACCTTTAAAGCTTGATAGTAAAGGTTGACAGTTTCTTAGGCAGAATACGAATGAATCTATTCACTAACATAATCATGTATTATATTTTACCTGCGTGCTACTCTATTATCAAAAAAAAATTAAAAAGATTGTAGGAATGTCTCACTACAATTATGTATATATTTATTATGAGATCCAAGTGTCTTGTCAACTAAAAATAACTATTATTTGTAAATATGTCAAGTCAAAATATTTTCACCATTAAATGAAGATATAATATAACGACGCCACGTAGTAAGAGATGTAGTGTGTAAAAAAATAAATTTGGTTGTTTTCAGGTGAATAAAAATCTAATAAGCAATAATATTGTTGAATAAAACACAAAAATTTATTGAATTATTTGGCGGTTTAAAAATAAGCCGACATGGCACAGTGGCTAGTGCAACTAAAGTGGCTTACACAAATAACTAGTTAAATTATGATAATATGGGCTGGTGACGGAAAGAGAACTGCCGGCTTCGGGGGCGTGAGAGTCGTCAATTTCAGCAAATGTGGATACATTTGAGAGAGGTCCATCTCCGTTATGTCAAACTCTGGATGCCAGTACCCTTGAGAAAGGGAAAGGTCTACATATACTTCAACTTCTTATTGTGCTTCTATGTTTCTTCTAAGCTTATTGTCTTATACAACAAAATCATCATAATGTTAGCACGGTTTTTAATCCTACCATTTTACATACACTTATTTGAAAAATGTTTTCCCAAGGATTGAAGTGATATCATTTTAATTTTGAATAAATATGACAATCGATAATGAGTTGTAATACCATGGTATGTGATGCGATTAAATATGGCGTAGCAAGATGATGATAAGCCATTGAATTCATCTATAGGTGAACTAATTGATATTGATCAACGCCTGAAATTTCAAATCCGTCAAAAAGACTAAACACGCGAAGAGAAATAGTGAGAGGATTAGGTACACTACATCAAGCGTATATCAGATATCAGATATGATCCGTTGCATAATTGACTCAAAGCAAAGAAGAGATCGTGGGAAATCACTAAGCAGCTAGTTATCTAGTAAGGTAAGAAGTTCACGATGGTTGAACACTAATGGATTTGGCATCGTTCGATTTGGAGTAAGATAATTAAATTGAGCATTAAATCACGACCTCTTTGAATCACGGTCCCATGAATGTAGCTATTTGATCATGTCTTATTGGATCTAGTGCCGGTTCCGAAAGAGTTACAAAATCAATAATGGCATGTTGTGCTCATCGAAAAAGCCATGAGAAAATTTGTTTTTGCACAATGCTACTGGTAACAAGGAGCATCTAAGTACATATTGAAATAAGTTATTAAGGGCCATCTCAAAACATTTTTCGAAACTTTACGCCGATAGATGGTGTTATTTTCAATATCGTCTAATAAAACACTTTTAACACGTTATGCTTTATAATATTGAGATGAATTATTGGTTTGCGAACGTATATAAGTAATATTAATCTGTATAAATTTTTTATGGTACCTATAATTACATAATCGTAGAAAACGGCTGAAAAATACACAATTTCATTGCAAAAAATACGTACAAAAGACATTTCACGCAGCTCCGCGCGCGTTGGTACAGGAAATTTTTATTTACCCAACCAAAACCATTTGCGAAAAAGACTCCATTTCAAAAAATTTACGATGTTTCGCATGAGTATGAAAGAGACACGAGATAGAGGTTTGTTCAATTCACTAAACTAAATCAATGCCTGGGAAGATTAAATAATTTATAAAAGGAGCCGGCTAGGAACAACGGTATGTGTGCCGGGAGCTGGCGTTAACTGGACCTTTTTTTTAAAAGCCGCTTTTGCTAAATGAACATAATCATACCAAGCGATGTAGGTATATACCTACATAGTAACCATGTATTCGCGCTTTTGCTTGCTCACAAATATTTCGCGAATAAGTCAAAAGGTTACACTTTTTCTTACATTTCTATGGGGCGCATTCATCAAACCAACGAAGTGGTTAGAATTGCCAGACGGAGAAACAAATTTGTCATATGCATAAGTCAGAAAGGGCTCTCGTAATATCAAGCATCTAAATAATATAGGCATTGTTTTGAAATCAGCTCGCCACGTGCGTCGTAATATATGAGTGTCCACAAAGACGATGCCTACAGTGTGCATATGAAGTCGCCTTTTCACATTAAAAAACTTTTTGTATTTTGTAAATGGGTATATTTTATTTTCACAAATGACAAACATGTCATGTAAATAATAGTAAATCCTTTATAGGGCAGAAAGGTGATTGAAAAAAAAAACTTTTTGTACAAATATCTTATACACGGTGTCCATAAACTAGTTGTAAAACTGCCATCACAGTAAGCGGAAAGCGTTGCCTGGGTCGTGATGGAGGAATTAGCCAGCTGTGGAATTGAACTCACGATGCCTGGCGGGAACGACGATAGTAAAAGATTTTTTATTTACTTATTTATTTATTTTTTATTCTTTTCACATATTCTGTCCATATTTCTTTTTTTTGTAAGATCCTTTTTCTTTCAATGTTTGTTTTAATATTTTGTCCGATAGCTTGAATTGGTCTACTTTGTCCAATTAATTCATCATCTTTCTCACAGAGAAGCAGTCCTGGATTTCTCCACAAAAATTAATTTTAGGGGTCTCGTCATTCGAACACTTGTTTTCTTTATTTCCGCGCCAGTGTTTGTGGGAACTAAAAGATATAATATAAAGGCATTAAAGGAGTATAATTTTTGAGCAACATTAAATATGAATCACCCTATACCAAACGAGCGACATGGGTCATAAAATAACAAGCGTGATGGTTAGTTAGTTAGGTAGGTACCGAGAAAATATTTAAAAAATAATAAAATATTTTGAAATAATTTCATAATACTTACCTGTATTCCGATTCGCCGTGCTGACGTTTCATCCCGTTCGCACTTAAGCTGCTGCCACACGCAAAGCTCACATCAACAGATAATATAAAGCACAATAGCGCTCGCCATACAATCCCATACAGACCCGACACACGTAAAAATATAACGCGCTATAAGTGTGGTTCTGAACTTCGCTAACCGAATTTATTTTACGTAACCGCTCCCGACGCGATATTTGAAAAGTTATGCGTCCCCCTCTCCGCCGTAAAAAGGAGAGGGGGTCATTTTAAATTACGGAGCTACCAACTAAGTTCCGTGTTCCCTTTGACAGCCATGACATAAGGAGCCTAATAATGCATTTCTTATTTATTATGTTAGCTCATATCGTCATGTGTGCTAGTAAATTTAGGAACATAAAAAAAACTTTATTTGGCAAACATACTTAACATATATTTAAAATATAAATATAATCAATATTTGAATTTGAAGTAAACAAATTTTCGCCCTTTCAAAATTAATCATATTTTTAATCTCAGTATGTTTATATGGTAATATCATTCGGTTTTTTGATAAAGTTGGACGGCTTGGACGAAAGTTGAGCTTATTTTACAATAATTTATTATATGTCGCTTTCGTCGATCGGCGTGCGAACTGCGAATTTCCTGATTCGACGGAGAGGTTATGTCAGGTTATGTGAAAATGCGCTATTTACGCGCAGATTGTTTAAAATCTAAAAAGTTTTTTAAATAGCATTTATAACTATATAGTTGGCGGCATCTTCATCTGAGGATGAGCTGTCCAACAGATCCAGCAATAGGCGACAAGTATCATCCATTTCGAAAACGTGCTCAAGCTGTCAGTAAGTAAAGTTGTCACTTTGACAAATGAAATTATGTTCCTCGGCCGCTCTCGAATTCAACTGACCCCCTCTCCTACCATAGGAAGAAATATTTGATAGCGTCGTGTGTCGGTAGAAAAGATGATGCGCTGTACATTAACTTTTGATGTGAGCTTTGCGTGTGGCAGCAGCTTTAGTCTTGGATTCACTCTTTTCCCGGAATACTGATGATTCTTATAAAGGGCACGCCTCATTTTTATGGAATAACAATGCTGTACAAAATCGAAAAAAGTCACTTCAAACCGCGGCAGACAATGACTGTTGTAGCCCAGCTACACTACTCGCGAAGTTGATCGAAGTTGACCGAATACGATAGTGTGGGCACGAACTTCGCTTCGCTTCGGTCATCTTCGCTTCGCTTCGCCCGACTTCCGATTGTTGTCGGTAAATGCGCCCGAGTCAAAGGACTCGAAGTTCGAACACGAAGTTTCTGCCCACACTACTCGGTTCACTTCAGTTCGCTTCGAGACGTCGTGTTTGGTGGTTGTGCGTGCGCAGAGTCATAGTGACTATACGTAATAAAATATGGCTTCTACACTGTGGTCACAGGACCTAATTTTTTTGTTCCTAGAAACACTCCAATCCGAGGCGGTTATTTGGGACCCAATTGAAAGGGACCATAAAGATAACTAACTAACCTTGTTTTTTTGTTATTTGTTTTTGGGGTATTATGCCGTGTTGCGCTAACTCCTTCTTTAGCCAACGTTTCGGACAGCATTGCAGTGTCCATCATCAGGGCAGATGTCTTATGGCAGATGTCCCTGATGATGGACACTGCAATGCTGTCCGAAACGTTGGCTAAAGAAGGAGTTAGCGCAACACGGCATAATACCCCAAAAACAAATAACAAAAATACTTTTGGCCGTGAAAATCTTAAATCATATTTAACTAACCTATAAGTGTGTTTGTTGGAAGTGACTTGCCAGGTAAGTATGTTTTGGTATCATTTCTAAATAACAAATGTAGATCCTAGGAAATAAATTGTACAGCGCCCTTGAGGTGATTTTTCACAAAAACGGCGCTCTACAAATTATCCAATTATTATTATTATTATTATTAACCTTGAATAAACTTGACGGCCGGCATAGTCCAGTGGTAACGCATTGGACTGCCATTCCGAAGGTCGCGGGTTCGAACCCGGCGTGCGCAAATAAATTTTATTTGATTGATTTGTGTTATTTCACAATTAATTAATTAAAATAATATATAGTATATTTGCGGCACGTTCCAGAGTGGAAGATACTACCAGTATCGCCCTGGTGTAAGACCACCATTCAGAATTGAAACGTTGCTCCAAATGGCTTAAGCCGTGTTTAGTGACTAGATCTGAATAGCCAGGTACTTCCCCACCTTCCTCTTTCCCTTCCCCACTTACCTTCAGCCTCACAACATCCCCCAATTGGGGATGCCATAGTCTCACTGGCTCCAGACGGGAGCAGTTGGGACTCTTGTGAGGTATTCACTATAAAAAAAAAATAAAATAAAATAACCATCACGCCGTTTCCCCGCAGGGGTAGGCAGAGAGGACGGACCGCCAAACAACTCGGTCTTGGCACACACTCCTTGCCTCATTCACATTCATACATCGTCTCATACATACTCTTCTATTATTCTGACTCTTGACATGGCCCGACTCGAGTATCTGATTCACTTGATCGTGCCATGTCTTCCTCGGGCGTCCCCGACTTCTGCTACCATTCACATTTGCATCATATATCCTCCTTACACTCCTATCTTCGCTCATTCGCTCTACATGCCCAAACCATCTAAGCGTCCCTTTCTTAATCTTACTCATTACGCTTACATCAGCCTTGCCCTCTTTGCGGATCTCCACATTCCTCACACGATCAAACATGGTTTTACCACACATACGCCCTTGAGGTGATTTTTCACAAAAACGGCGCTTTACAAATTATCCAATTATTATTATTATTATTATTATACGCCTCAGGGATCTCATTTCAACAGCATTTAATCTACTTTCATCCTTTATTTGCCACTTGAACGTCCATGTTGCCTAGTGCACGGACTCCGAGAGACTGAGCTACTCGCGAAGTTGCACGAGTGTGTGGGCACGCACTTCGGACTTCGGCTAACTTCGTCGAGGACTTCGTCGAAGCGCCGAAGCGAGTAGTGTAGCGGCCGCTCAAATGAATGAGAGAATGTGAATTGGCGGGCGTCTAGCTAGTGATAGTTACAGATTTAAGAAAGTTCTAAATAATTACAACCGCTCTCACTATAATTATTATACAGTTAATTTTGCCTTTTTTACTGCGTGCCAAAACCGCAAATGTTCCTTGCGACGAGTAATACTGGAACATTCGTAAAAAAGCAAAACGAACATTCTATCAGAATAACAAATCAAGCCGCGCAAATTCACATTTTTACTACAAATTTACTGACCACTTTAACACCGTAGGAATGGGCTAATAGCGTGCACGTGAAACATATGGCTCGCACATATGTTTGTCTCCTTCTAACACGGATTCGGGCATTTCGGCTGGCGGTGCCCGCATAAAATAATTACTTTTGTTAATTTAATTACTTGGTTATTATAAGTGATAGAACAGTGAAATTTTCGTTCGCGATAAACTCATTACGAGTATTATTTTTCGGTACTAAAATAAATAAAATATTATCTATAGTTTTAAAATGTGGCTGAAAAATAGATTGTATGGGAATTGTCACATCTGTTTCACCTTAACACTTTTTCTTTTATTACAGACTGGTTTATGGCTTGGTTATATTTGTACTGACCACATCTGCACGGAGAAAACTAACTGATAACATCTGATCAAATTATTCGTTTTCCTGTTTAAAAACGGGACTGCAGGCTTTAACGAATAAATTGACAGAGTTCCTAACAAAATCAAATGTTTTATGAGGACTGCGGAACACGCGATAATACAAATATTGACATTGATATTGACATGCTGCATATTGTCACATTCCGCCATGATATTTACTAGGAAAAGAACACGTGTCCTCAATATATTCTGAAAGACTAATATTTTATCAGAAAATTGGCGTGCTAACACTTTTTTTAACAGGATCACTGTTCTCCATGTGAGCATTTCCCCAAACATTAGGATATCATTGTTCCAATGGCTTCCCTCAATAGAGACTTTTGTGTAAAAAAATAATGATTTTCTTTAACCCTTTCGTCCCGGAAAGAAAAAAATCACATTGGATCCGAAGCGGGGTCACTCAGTCCCCCAATTTGTTTTGCTTATTAAAAGGTGTTAATGACATAATTCGATGAAATTTGTTTTGGTTATAATTAGAGGGAAGTATATATTACATATTTCAGTAGTCATTATCAAAATCGTTTCATAAATAAAGTCATAATTAATGTTCTAATGAATTTAGACCATAACGCATATGTTTTCAAAGAAAACAGAGAAGGCGGGTACGTAGCAAGCATCGCGCCTCGTTTCCGAATCTCGACTGCCGATTGGCGATTAAGCGTCGACGTGGGTGGCTAGTTTCTTGCATAGGGTGGTCTGTAAATGATGGATATATATTTTTTACTTTTATAGTTTATGAAAACATAATACATAATGTTTACATGAAAATAAATTTAGAATTAATATAATAATTTTTATCATAAAATAAAAGAATATGGGAAACAAATGAACATTTTGAGTAAAAACGCAAAAACAAGCTGCAATAATATGCAGTTATAATAATAATACACCGAGAAATTTTGACACTGATACCATCAATAAAAGCAAACTATTAAAATGCAATATTTTAATATTGTGGAGAATAAATAATGTTAATGAATGTAAGTAAGTCCAAAGTCATGGTATTTGAAAGAGAGAGTATGAAAACAGTGTGCAATATAGTTGTGAATGATGAATACTTGGAGCAAGTGGATGAGTTTGTGTATTTGGGAAGTATGTTTACGAGAGATGGGAAGGCTGATAGGGATATTGAAAGAAGGGTGAATGCAGGTAACTCCATAAATGGTGGGTTAAATGCCGTAGGCGCCAACAAAAAGCTGTCCAAAGAAGCAAAGCTGGCAGTCCACAATGGAGTGCTGGTACCTACCCTGATGTATGGCAGTGAAGCATGGAACTGGCAGAGGAAGGATGAAAGTAGGCTGAATGCTGTAGAGATGAGATCCCTGAGGCGTACGTGTGGTAAAACCATGTATGCTCGTGTGAGTAATGTGGATATCCGCAAAGAATGCAAGGCTGATGTGAGCGTAATGAGTAAAATTAAGAAAGGGACCCTCAGATGGTTTGGGCATGTAGAGCGAATGAATGAAGAAAGGAGCGTAAGGAGAATATATGACGCAAGTGTGAATGGTGTAAGAAGTAGGGGACGCCCGAGGAAGACATGGCACGATCAAGTGAATCAGATACTTGAGTCGGGTCATGTCAAGAGTCAGAAAAATAGAAGAGTATGTATGAGACGATGTATGAATGTGAATGAGGCAAAGAGTGTGTGCCAAGACCGAGTTGTTTGGCGGTCCGTCCTCTCTGCCTACCCCTGCGGGGAAACGGCGTGATGGTTAGTTAGTTAGTTAGTTAGTTAACACCCCTGAAACATATACTTTTATACGCCATTGCATAAGATAAATGTACTTACCAATCTGAAGACGCCCGTAGCACTGTGAAACTGGTCCGTTCCCAAAGAGAATTATTTAACACCAAAACACAAGTTAGCAATAACCGAAAACACTATTTATTCGCTGCAGTCTTCAACCATACTGTACTTTAAACTTTTGAGCAAGTTCTATCTTCCAAATTCCAACAAATTTTAAAAAATAATTGTCTCTTTCTGGTCTATTTGTATTTCATACGACAAACAGAGACGGATGCAATTTTAATTGTGTTCCTAAAATGTGTTGCTCATAGAATGTATAAGGACACCTGCGCCGGATGTTACCCAGACGAAATGGTCTGGGACCGCCAAGTGAATATCTTAGTATTTCAAAAGGACATATGAGAAGCGCTGTGTCACCGATTCGGATTAAGTCCTTTCCATTAATAACTAAGAAATTACTTACTATCCCTTAAAAATTGTCCAGTTACCGCCTCTCCCATTTCAATTCCGGTCAATCATTAAGTAAAGCAAAATGGTAAAGTGATAATAAGAATACTAGCGTGACTCAATTATAACGGTATAGCCCTTTTTATTACAATGCAAAATTTATCTTTCGGCTACCGGCTTCGGCAGGATCTTCGTCCAGTTCGTGGAAACGATTATAAAGTCCCGCCCCGTAAAAAATATTCTATCAGATTTAGATGTAATTTATTTAATATCTTAAAAAGTAGTAATGCGATATAAATTTTTTAAATGCAGATCGATAGCTGAATAGTTTTTCTAAGATTACCTAAATTATTTGTTATATGGTGTAAAAAACCATCTAGATACAGCTTAAAACTCTAGTTAGTGTAGAATTATAACCCCGGTCCGGGGTGGAAGTGTTAAAGCTGTTTTATGTAACATTTGTCTATATCCGTCTAAAAATAATCTTACTAGAAATTTTATGAAATAACGGTGCAACTTGGTCGTGCCGTTTGATGCGGAGGACCATAGTGGAAAGTCGAAAATTTGAAACTGTTTCACTATACAGGGTGTCCGGGGGTAAAGTGCACAAACTTCGGGAGTTGATTCTACAGGATAGAATAAAAAAAATAAAACTTTTTTCGCAATTTCAACGCTTTAAGATAATTTTCAGGAATATAAGTTTAATTGTGTGTATGAAAAAATAATATTCTACTATGGAAAAAATATTTTTAGGGGGCAAAAAAAACAACAGAATTTCGAAAAAAAGTTTTGATTACCGTTTTGATACCCGGCCACCTTACTATGCAACAAATTTTTATTTATTTATTTATATTATCCGCCCATAAGGGCTTTTATCTAAAAATATTTTTGTATGGGAAAATAAACTTCGGAATTTCTAAAAAAGGTATGAATGTTTTTTACTTATACCGTCATGCAGAATTACCTCCCGAAGTTTATGCATTTTACCCCAGACATCCTGTGTAGATAATTAAAATAGATCTTATTTAAGGGTTGATGTTATAATCTTTTATTTTTACATTGAACAAATTAAAACAATGTGGTACAATATATATACGGGTTTTCCAATAAGAGGTGTTATTTTGATATTCAATCATAAAAGATCAATTGTTTCGTTGCTTATGTGGCACGTAGCGCTGTGTTGTTGAAAGTAAACGTTGTCCAGATCAATACCATCCAATTCCGGCCATAAAAAATCATTAATCATCTCTCGATAGCGCAATCCATTCACCGTAACTATTGCTCCAGCCTCATTTTCGAAATAATGAGGTCCTTTGACTCCGCCGGACCATAAACCGCACCAAACAGTCATACGTTGAGGATAGAGAGGTTTTTCAACAATAACTCTTGGGTTTTCCGAGCCCCAGATGCGACAATTTTGCTTGTTGACGAAGCCACCGAGGTGGAAATGGGCCTCATCACTCAAGTGAATTTTAATAATTTCAATGCGTTGTTGAAGCGTGTATCGTTCCATTTTTATTAATGGCGTAGTTTTTACTTGTCAAATGTCAAAAAATGACAGCTTCAAAAGTAAAATCTACCGAAATAGCGGGCTATTCAAAATAACACCTCTTATTGGAAAACCCTGTACATAAGTTAGGTATATGTGGTTTTCATAATGTATTTTGGGAATGGAAATCTACTATCATCATAAGTAGATAAGAATCGGAAGATTAATCTTTAAAATGTCTTTATATATAAGTAGAATGATACTATTATATTTATTATTACCCTCTATAAAGAAAGTAAGGTCATCGAACAAAACATATGTCCCCTGTTAAGATTAAACAGTAAAAAAAATGATTGCCCCGTACTGGGAGATTCCTCTGACGTCGCAGCATTCCTGCTCCGATAGTCGATGGATGCTACAGACTGCAGGCGGCCGCCCCCAGAAGCAAAGGAAATATTTGTTCTAGACAGCTATTAATAATGATTCCTGCCAGCGATAGCAAAAGGACATTATAAATGTTTATTCCCTAACACGAATTCTTAATCAAATTCCCGGCTGCCTGTTAATCCTGCACTGAATGTTCAAATTACTAGAATGATATTATTATGACGCCCCTAATCCTAACGTTCTTTTGATATAGTTATGTCAAAGAAACTGAGGATATATGATGCAAATGTGAATGGTAGCAGAAGTCGGGGACGCCCGAGGAAGACATGGCACGATCAAGTGAATCAGATACTCGAGTCGGGCCATGTCAAGAGTCAGAATAATAGAAGAGTATGTATGAGACGATGTATGAATGTGAATGAGGCAAGGAGTGTGTGCCAAGACCGAGTTGTTTGGCGGTCCGTCCTCTCTGCCTACCCCTGCGGGGAAACGGCGTGATGGTTAGTTAGTTAGTTAGTTAACTGACAGTATTTTGGTTCGTTTGGCAAATTATTGCTATGCGTACAACATTTTCTTAAATATTTATATGGATTTTTGATACTTTTGATGAGCATACTCTTCAATGCACATCCATGGAAAATAGACACCTCTCACTTGGTTCAACAGAATTTACAACAACTGAAATACGTTATTTAGTTTAGTCTTACAAGAAAATGACATCTGAAACAAATGAAAACACAAAAAGCCCGTACCTTCAGACATGCTACAAATTGTTCGAACCGAACAACTACCGCCTGGGCCGACACCACAACTGCAATGTATTCCACATTGTAGAACGGATATGCTGGCCCAGGGTGGTGCTTAAAGATATCTCCAGGTCTATTGACATGTTCAACATAGGCCTTGAAGGTTTCAAGAGTCATAATATCATTTTAGGTAAGAACTCTAAAAATACTTTATTGATAATTTTTGGTGTATTTATTTATAAGTTATGTAAATTATTTCATGTGTATTGTTATTGGATTACATAAATCTGTAATACATAATATTGAAAAAATAAATTATTAATATCAATGATGATTTTTTTAACACACATTTTTCTTACAGTGATAAGAAAACCACTCTTCTTTTGGAATAAGGCTATTATTGAAATCGCCTTAACATTATATGGGTGCATTAACGATGAATAAAACTGGCGTGTAACAGTTTAAATCTAAAAATCGTAGTTCACCTGTCACTCTATTCTCTTCAGTGTTCTGTGGTTCAGTCAGACGCCTATCGACATTCATTCTGAAAGACGATAATAAACTCCATGATAATAAATGAGCGCTGTCTAAGAAAAAATATTGTACGCCGTCTTCACCACATGTCAAGATGGAAGTAAATAATTATCATGACTTATAATGCGATGAGATTGTAAAAGGAAACGCCCAGGGTAATTAATGGACGACTTGGGAGCGAGTAATCAATTGAACATTCATGTTTAAAGTAGGTACATACCTTTGTGGAATAATGTATTACAAAAAAAATAATGCGGAATAGGGTATTCACCGTTTTTTTTCTAGGAAAAAAATATGGAAATGTATCTATTTTCATTTTATTTTTGTGTTAATAAGTGAATTTTAGTTTTTATTCCCGACTATGGCGGCGTAGACGTTACGCCGGGCAATGTTGGTGACAGCCGTTTCACCAGCCAGTGGCGTTTTCTACGCCATAATGACGTTGTAGCCAAAGATCTGTTTTAGATAATACATGAAAATATTAAAATTACACGCTTTTAGTACGATGATCAGAATCAAAAAAATAAACTTTAAATCGTCCATACATTTTTAACGTGTTTCATAGTTAGTGAAAATACCCCATTACGAACTTTCCTGTAATAGCGGCCATTAGTGTATCTAAGGGAAGAAGTTATTTACAATAAAAGATTAATTATCTTATTAAATAGAAAATCGCTGGTTCGAAGCTTTCGTAAAAGTTGTAAATGGGTCGTGATGTTATATTTTTTTATTTGAGTACTACACAAGAGTCCCAACTGTTCCCAACCATCTGGAGACAGTGAGACTATGGCATCCCCAATCGGGGTATATTGTGGGGCTGAACATATCGGGGAGGGGAAGAAGATGAAGGTGTGGAAATACCTGGTTATTAAGAACTGGTCACCAAACAAGCCATTTCAAGCAACGCTGAATGTAGATTGCGGTCTTTCACCGGGGCGATACTGAAAGAATCTAGGTACAACGTGTTGTTTCATAAAAAATATTTAACTAAATTATAATGTTGGGGTGTTTCAAATTCTCACCTTTGAGGACTATAAAAAGGACAAACCGCTCAATTTCAAATTTTCGACATTGATCAAAAACTGAAATGGGCCGAGACGCGCTGTTTAACGGAGACCGTTCAAACAAAAATAATAATTACAAAATGGCGTTGATCGTTTGATACACATCGACCTAAGGATTTTTGGAAGATTTCCATTTGGTGCCAGTAGGTAGCTACCTAAAGCATAAATGTTAAAAAAAACAGCAATAAATTATTACTGAGGGGACTTAATAATGAAGACATTTAATTGGTACAATGCAATCAAACACATTAAATACATACTACGTCTAGACGGGACTTAATTTAAATAAATTAGCCTGTTCAAAACACCTGCCATTTGAGTTGGTTTGGGACAGGTAGGGCTACCGGTTTTGGGTTTTGATGGCGGGTCTTATCTGCTTGTGATTCCGGCTGGAGGTGTAACTCGAAGCCTTTGAACATTTTTATTTCATCGGAAAGAGGCCTCTTGTTATGGGTACCAAACCCTTTACATTTTTAATAGAACTGACATAAGTGAACGATGATTTAAAAACTACACATGTATTTCTTTACGATGCGTACGAAAACAGTAAGAAAATGTTGTTGTTATTTGTTTATTATTTGTTTCCTCATCCCCATCTCCTTCATCTTTCAAGTACCTTTAGCCCCACAGCATACCCTAATTAAGGATGCCTCTGAATGGCTCTGGAGCAGTTGCTACACTTGTACGGTACTAAAATATATTTTAAAGTAAAAAAATATGTTTTCTCTATATTTTTCTAATGCATTATTGGTGGTAGTTTTATTGTGAAGTGGATATCGTGATCTTTCATCTAACAAGAATAAAACCCAGACATGAGTCATTATCACTTATAGATACACATTTAATCCTCACTGGGTATCTTCCACACTTAAATGATTTAGGCTACCGGTCTATTATAAACTTGTACATGTTCAGGTTATCAGGCCAATCAATATGATTCAACCGGGTTTTAATTGGGGGCCCTTTGATGTGGTCAAGGTTTTACTTCCATTTTAATGTACGTATGTTTATCCATTGAAAAGAAACAGACTAGATGTGCCTTTCTATTTACATTTGGGTCATCTTCAAATGGGCCAGGCAAAGACTCGCTGATAGGGCTGGTGTGATTATAAATGGGACATTTTCACCCGAGTTCAGAAGTGAAAAATACACCTTTTACTGTAGAAATGTGAAATGCGTTAAGAATGATATACCTAGATCAAAAATACAAATTTCGTTTGTGTGTTTTAACTCATGCTGAACGAACTCTAGAACTTTTGCTTCGATTTTAGGTTTAAAATTGGAACTGATTATTTACACCAGCGATAGAGTAGGTACCTTCTTAAAACCAGATTTATAAAATAACAAATTATCTTAATATTTTTTAAATGAGTATTTTTATTGCTTTAATTTTGTCAGATGTCACGATTTTTAAGGGTCGATTCTTCATTGTGCTTTTAGATACAGAATAATTTTCACACTGCCTTAATATAAATTTTATAAATACTGTCCGCTTCACAAATCCTACCATTATAATATCCCGTGATATATTAAATTACATCACCGCACATTTGTGCTATTTCACTTCCAGTATGGAGTCAATGTCATGCCTTGATAAAAAGAAAGGCCAGTGTTAATGATATGAATATTATATTTATTTGTTGGATACGTCACTTAAATTACAAGGTAAATTTATGATTAATGTGTTTAAAACGCAGCTAACTAATCTTCACTTGAGTCACGTGGGGTAACCGCAAGCATTTTTACGTTAGTAGTTGTGTATAAAAATTTTATTCCTTTTTCAAAAAATTATATTAAAAAATTCACATGCATGTTAATTGCGTATACTTGACCTATAGGCGCGGAAAGCCTACGCATACCATTGTGTTTGCACTTTGCTTTCAATCTGCTCTTGGGTGAAAAATGACCTCTAGGATGTTTCCTTACACGGAGATTATTTCACTATATAGGGGTAAGTATACGCACCGCCAAATCTGCGTACTCTTCACCTAGCACACTAACCCCATAAAAAAAACTTGAAAAAATAGAAGGTTATTTGAATGAAAATAGCCCATTTGTTCCTGTGAAACTAACAACAAAAAAGTCATGGACCATGGAGACGAATATGTAGCAAAAAATGCCGCGTACACTTTTCCACCGCGTAAGGTTAACCCACGTGACTCCACTTCATTATCCACCTTTGCGAAATGTAAGCTATCGTGGTTTAATTAATTTCAAGTATAGATATCTAATGCACGGTAATTTCGGGCCCGCGATAGTCGTCTTATGCGTTCTTTTCAATGGCGTTATTCAGGTGTTGAAGCATTATGTTGTTTTTTGAACTTAGGTACTTAGTTTTAATTTAGAGATGTTCATACTTCATAATTTCATTAAAATGTCATTAATAAGAGCCGTTTTAATGTTGACAGATTTTATTCGAACTTAACACAATAATCATAAACATTATTGATAATAACATGAAATTCCATCACGAAATAACAGTTTAAAAATTGGTTCTAATTGACAGATTGTTGATTCACATCATAGAACAAAGAAAAAAGCTAGAAGTGTTTTCCATATAAATTTGAGTGGAAAAAAGTGTGTTACTGACTTGTGAAAAAGTGAGTACCTTTTGATTCTTGACCACTTAGCACGCGGTCTGTCTCTCTTACACTTGCCTGTAATTGTGTACAACTTGTAATGTAATTGTAACACAGTTTCATATGGAAATATAGGCCGAAATTAGGCTTGTAAAAAAAACAAAATCCAAATGGATCAAGAAACACACCCACAAGGCACTTCTTATCTTATTCTATATTCTATGATTCGCATGAATATATCTTAACCTAACCTAAAATTAGAAATGCCTTACATTTCGCTCTGTCTTTTTTACGTTTTAAAGTTTTATCTCTCAGAAATATTTTAGATTATTTTATTAAATACTGCGAGTAGAACGCATCGGCCTTTGAAATATCCGAGTTCTTTTTTTATCAGCACAGAAAAAATAAATCTTCAGGCCTATAAAACTGCTTTAAAGTTCAAAATCTACAACGTACGAACCCCTTCTCGGTTTTGTTTTATTTTTGTGTAAGGAGACAAATTTAGGTTTTTAAAAAATGAATAGAATCATTTAAATATTTGTACCTAAACTTCGCAAAATAAAATAAAACACTTTTGGGTGTTGTTTTTTCTTGCACAAATCAAAACAGGCGGCCTTTAAGACCCCGTATTAAGCGTTCAAAGATGGATGAATACAAATGATAGAAGGTGCGCGTTTATATTGGAAAAACGATAATAATTAAGCGAAAATTGTGAATATATTTAATAAAACCCGATTGGTTTGAAATATAGCAAAAATCTTTCATCAAATGCTTTTGTTGCATTTAAAAATTCACTGTGATTTTTTTCATTCCCATACTATATTTAAAAACAGAAACGTGTTTTTAATAATTTTTATTGCTTTCCTTGTGATTTTTTTCTATCTAGGAAATTTAATATAATAAACATTTTGGCATAACAAATCTATTGCCATCTACATAAAGAATGTTATTGTTGGCGGCCTGATTCCAATTTTAAAACTTTTCAGAATAACTGACGAGAATATACTGTGCATTTGTCCGGATATGCTGAACCTTGCTGAATGTGTGAAGAACCTTGCGGAATTGACTTTACAGCTTTAATGAACCACTGATAAAGATATAATGGTAAGGTTATTCGATGGTTTTCATAAAGACAATTAATTACTGTAAGAATGAACATAAAATGTTATTAATTCCGGTACTCATTTCCGCCGTGAATACTCCCAATCATCCGATTGGTACCAATTATTTATATCTGCTATCAAGGAAATTAAATCATTTAATTTAATGACTCCAAGACTAAATAATAAAGTCATTCGGGAACCTGTAACTTTTTATGACCAAGTTTCAGTTTATAGCCCAGACACTCCCTCGGGAAAATAGTAGAGTTTAATAAAACACGTAGAGAAATCGATTGTTACCCTCACGGTAAAATAACAGGCCTTATTAATAACACATCAATATAATTATGTTTTATCGATTTTCCTAGATAATGTATCATGACGATACATAGAAGATTTTTGTAATGCAAAAATATTCGAATATTCACGAACACGTGTTCCGTCATCATGATAATATATTGGTAACGTACTAAAATTTTGTCAACAAACCTGTTGATCCACTATTTAGACCTGCAATCCCGTTTTTAACCGGAATTATCAATTATTTGAATAGATTATGAATATCATCAGAGCTCTCCGGTAGGTATATACAGAATAAACATATAATAATAAGTTGCTTTGTTTTATTATGACGACAAATTAACAAAATTTACCTAAAATATGCGAACACCTCAGAACAGGTTCTGTTAGTGAGGTGTTCACATAACACTACTACTAAACCATGCAGATGCTTATTATGATATTTTTTTAATGTTATATAGTACTCAATATGTAAACTGTATGTATGAGAATAGATTTAAAAAAAAAATACTAGTTTAGTGAACAGTGCCTCGCCTACAAAAAAACATGTTTCTAATTTTCTAATTTTTCTTTTCTAATAAATCGAAACCATTTTTTTCTAAAATCATAAGATTTATAAGTAGGTACTGAAATATCTTCAGAATTATTTATATGCCGTTTATTTTATGTAACCTTTTTCAAATTTCAAATAAGGAATCAAATAATTTGTTCAGAGGAACGTCACTATATCTATACTATATACTCGTATATAAGAAAGTCCAAATAAACAGAATTATTTCACACCTCCGTATCGAACCGGAAACACGTACAACAAATTTACAGACAGACGAAATTAAAATAGAACTTCACTAGTCTCAGTCAAATACTTTGGAATCTACATCAGATACCGAAAAATCAGAAATCACCAAAATGGTAACTAAAAACTTTAATATTTTTTAGAGTTTTAAGTAGGCGACTACCAATGGGAATGTATGGCGAGCGATATGCTGAAATCCACGAAAATACAGCGCGCTTTGAGCGTGGTCTTTCACAGGCATTACAGTTAAGTATTGATCATTACCCATATAATATAGTAACTTGCATTCACCTATATATATTTGATGGAACGGTCAAAAAGTTTTCACGTCAAGAGATAAGTAGGTAGGTATATGAGTTGGTTATAACGAAATTATCAACATTTTTTTGTAATAGGTTATTTTTATAGGTGAATTTCACTATTGTTTTCGGTAATGAATGAATGAATTGATGCAAATCTTGGAAGAGGAAACTAACCCACTTCCCGACATCCGATCGAACACGATGACATACGCATGTCTCTGAAATCGGATGACGTTAAAGTAGTTAATACACGAAATAAAAGTCAGTCCAACGCGATACGGTTACCAACTCTAGTGAGGTTGGTAGCAATAGTCAGTCAATCCAAAAATATATATATTTTAAGTTTAAAAAGACCTTTTAAAATATAGGTAGGTATAATGGTGAAAAAACCTTTTTTTACGAGTTGATTTTGTTATTAGGATTTCAAATGAGTAAAGTCTTAATGGCTCCTAACTATGAATATAGGCAGATACAACCAAATAATTTCCTGCCGAAATTTTAAGTGAAGTCAACAATCAAAACGTGTTTAGTTTGAATTTTTTTTCATATTCGTATTTTGTGATGTCTTATTTGACGCCTTTCACTCCGGCTTTCACATTACATTTAATCAAAAAACACATAATTTGACGTGTTATCAGTGCGCCACAATCAAATCACTTAAATCATCAAACCGTAATTCCTAGGGTTAGGCCACGAATTAGCGTGTGATTTATATTGATTTCTATTTCCGTCAGTCATTCGTCAATCACCCACGGTACTAAATAATTGTACTTGTCATTAAACACTTACAGCGAATCACGAATATCCCCAACTGACAGCTTTGCGTACAAAATATATGCAATTGACAGGTTCGTGTATCAAGTATGCAAAGTTGGTGGCAATCTTCCGCCTTGTCTACGGTTAAATTTAAAGTTCTGAATTATTTATGGCCGGGACTTAAATAACGAGCGCTTTTGATTAAGATTGACATGTGTCAGAAAACCAATTGATTGCTTGGCCCTCTCGGATACAGTTTTATTATTTCAATACGTAATGTATTCAACATTGATATTGACGCGCAAGGTTAGAGCCAACACTGAATGCTGTGCAAATGAGATCCCTGAAGCGTGCGTGTGGTAAAACCATGTATTATTGTGTGAGAAATGTAAAACGCAAAGCTATGTAAGCATATAGAGAAAGAATGAAGTCTAAACAAAGTATTTGATGCAAATTTGAATGGTAGGAGAAGTCGTGAACGTCCGAGGAAGACATGGTACGATCAAACAAGTAAAGTAAAGTATTCTGGCTCTTGACATGACACTTGAGTCTGGTCATGTCAAGAGCCAGAATAAGAGAAGAGTATCTATGAATGTGAATGAGGCAAGGAGTGTGTGCCAAGACCGAGTTGCTTGGCGGTCCGTCCTCTCTGCCTAGCCCTGCGGCGAAAGGGCGTGATGGTTAGTTATTTATTTAAATTGGTGTAAGTCTCCCTGTGTCCGATAGTCCACTTGTTCACTATGAAAATCATCTCGTCCGATGCTGGATTATCAGGGCTAATAATCGCGACCGTTTGATTTTGATTTTGCATTAGTCGTCATTGGTTTTTCTCAAAAGAACAAATAATATATTTTACACCCCTCAAACCAATACTAAATTAATGCAGATACATAGCAGTTTCATTGGTCCTCGTATATTTAACCTTCTACTACTACAAACTCAAATGATAAATAAAAAGATAAAATATGTAAAGAGGTAAAGTTATGGCTGAATGACGGAGATATTGAAACGCTTTGTCTATAAATTTATCTATCCTTCTACAACTCACTTGCTGTAACTTTTTAAACTGCAGTACCTATATCATGTTTTGTCTTTACTATTTATAATAACCAAAAATAAAAAATAAAATAGTTTTTTTTTCACTAATTCTACTAATTTATTTTATACTTTAAGTAAATAAAGTATCGTTTTTATATAACCCACACTCAGGCAGTGCCTTAGCGGGTTTTCATTTATTGTTTATACTATTTGTTATTGTATATTATGTTATTATATACTATTTGTTATTATGTATATGTGTAAAGAAATCAAAAAAAAAATGAAGTTTAAAAAAAACTGGAAAATGGTATTTTATTATTGAAAATTATGTTGTGAGTTTTACACTAGGAAGAATTACAAAATTTGGACAATTCATTAAATTACAAAGGTACTATTCAAGTTCTGTGAAAGTCCTATTCAAGTTTTGTTACTATCTAAGTACCGTGAAACAACCGATTCACGATAAAATTATAACAAAACTTGAATTTTAACGTTGACATTTTATGAAGTGTTCAAATTCTTTGAAACAACCTGTTCCAAGCTTTTCAAAACGTGGATTAAGTCGGTGCTATGAAATTCTTTTTACACAACATTTTTCAATGTCTATTATAGGTACCTACTACAAGTCATGTTGAATAGAAGGTACATTCAGTAGCTAGGGAGGCGAAATGTTCAAGGTACTTGAAATTAATGGTTATTGAAATTCGTTGATGGTTTTTTTTCTATTATGTAAGTGGGATCTAATAATGTTACTCAGCGAAAAAATTAAATAACAAATTATTTCCATACCTTATTAATTTGCGACATTTTTCAAGTCATCGTAATATATATATATATATTTTTTTATATTGTAGAAACAAACAGTACGTGATTTACAGTGATGATACCCCATATACAGGAATTAAATACTTCATGTTGAGTACCTATAGTATGTTTCCTTGTAATGTCTTTGGTATAAGTGGTATATGTTTATTCCCTAATTTAGTGGTGACGTGTGTAGTATATTAAGTGTGCGTGTGTGTGTAATGTAAGGGTGAGTGTTTGTGTGTATGAGTCTATATGTATGCGCATTAAACAGTTTATATTATTGACATGATGCCACGTTTGAATTTGGGCAGTGAATCCGAAAAAATGTCAATGTTTGAGTTTAGACAAATATTTTTTAGAGTATAAAGATCTAAGTTATTTGGCGAATTAGATGCTGCATTTGTTTTATAATTAAGCGTGTGTCATGACATATAGTCTTTTTTAAAATGAGGTTTTTTAATTAAAATATTATATGAGCGCTGCTAGTCTGGTTCACGTGATGTAAAATGATATTATATGATCTGCCTTACTATGTAGATAGTAAATAATTCTCATCAATCACTCATCTAGTGAGTCGTATTTCGTTGAAGTTTTTAAAATCTTTTTAGCGTAGGTGTAGATAATTGAAAAGTGAACACACACATACCGAACTTTCTGACATAATAATATACATAATTATACCCGTGTAGTTACCTACTTACATAAATGTGAATAATTGAATGGTGAACACAGGTATCATGTTTTTTTTAAATATTCATAATATTTTCCAAGGCTTTCCGGCCCGGCGAAGGCTCTATTTCTTTTGTGCGTGTGCTAATACTGTTTACTTAATTAACGAATACGACAATGATTGATTTGTTCGTAAATATTACATTTTTCATTTTGAATTATTCAAGGCGCTAATTCAAAGAAGTTTAACCGGTAATGATTTAATTAATTAGCACGCTATTGATAAATGGTATTGGTAGTTATCTTTAATTTTTGAGAGTTTATCGTTTTAAACAGTAAACTGTAGGTAATAAGTATAACCTTTTCCTAGTGCAATCCTGATATTTGCACGTTGTTTTTTTGTTTGTTTATTTTTTTCATTAACTCCACACGGGTGGCCCTGAGGAAAATAATTTCTCTCAGGGCCTATGTCGTCTTTGGGGATGATGTGTGGAAGATCTTTTTAAGGAAAAGTACAAGAGGTAGATCTGGGAAGGAAAAAGGTATGAGGGGTGGATTTTAGGGATTATTGTGTATAGGAGTGACGGACGAATTATCTATCCATCCCGCTGAGGCGCAAGGCGATGGATCTCCCCAAACTAGCGGTTCCATGATAACTCAACACAGTGGCAATTCAACACACTTTTAAAAATTGATATAAAGTCATTAGATACGATGAAAATAAAATTAAACCTAACCTAACCCAAATAATAAAGTTTTTGTTTCATCACTTTCCATGATTTTATATAACTTTTTAAAGATGTGATGAATTATCATTGTGATGATTTATCCGGTCACCAAAACTAGCCTCTCCTGATCCGGCACGCCACGCAGCTGATTGGCAGGTTCACCCTGAACACACGTCACTCGATGAACCCGGGTACCCCTGCTAAATCAACAAACGTAGTGAACCACTTGGGGTTATCTATGGCCGAAGTGTTTGTTATCCAATAAATGGTTCCCGGAGCGGCGGTACCCAAGCCCGCTTCTCAAATTGAAAGTGTTAAAAGGTGAAAGAAGTTTCGAGTGTTAGAAAACAAGTCTGTTCAGAGAGGCTTGCTGTCGAAAAATATGCCCAAATATGCCAGATCTACCTTTTTTACTTTGCAAGAGTTTGAGCGAAAATACAAAATTCGGAAAGGTGAATTCAGTTGAGAAAAGCATTTCTTACTAAAAATATACATTAATGACTTGGAAATATGTAGAAGTTACAAAAAAAGTTTAAAAAAGAACGTTTCCTACTCAGATTATAAAAAACATATTAACTTTCCCTACTCCCATCATAAAAAGCTGAAATGTTGTTTTTGCGGTAGCTGATACAACATTTTTAACCTTTGGTTTGCTTCAGTAAATTATAATTGAATTACCTTCCAAATACAAACGAGAACTACTCCATCGAAATTATTTTTGATTGCAACAATAATACCAGGCCGGAGTCATTTAAATATTCGCTTGAAACTAGATTTCACGCAGTTTGGCAATACTTTCGCGGATTGATGATTCGCAGATGGTACATTGAAATGCAAGGAATATAGTTACAACAAGGCTATAATAATAATAAATAAGGTTAAAAAATAATAATAATTAATGTATAATTTATAAGCAAATTTTACTTCATGATTACTGTTCCACTAAATTATTGTGTATATTATTATATTTTTGTAAAAGCCAACGGCGGCTCGTGGCTTTTGGGTGCTAATATATTAAAAAATGGCATAATTGATTTTGTTGTAGCCGAGAACGTTTTTTTTTGATAATTCGGTATTTTGCATGAATATTTTCAGATAATCGATGCAGTGAACTGCCAATCTGAAATTTCTTGAAAATCTTCCTAAAAAAACTGATTTTTCGAAAAAAAAAACCTTTTACACTAAAACCAACATAAATAGTGTTAAATTTTTCAAACTTCACACCCTATCACACTAAAAGCCTGTATGTGCGTATAATAAAAACAAAAAAATTATTACTTATTAATAAATAATTTGGAACTAGATTACTGGGTACCTACTTTAAATAGTTTCTTTGCAATACTTACTGCCGACGAGACATTCTAATTGCAGTCGGTAACTTCCAAAATAATAAAACTCGTTAAAATTCCAATCCCGAGTTAATTGACAGTCGTCACTTAAATTGACACATGTCGCATATAAAATGTACGCTGAATTAACACTGTAAAGTAAAACAAAGTTACCAGTTTGACATTTAGAATGTACAGACGTAATGTACTCGGCTTTATGCCTTACGCCTACCTCCTACCGGTGACGGGTGTCAGGCTCACGTCAAATTGAGGGTCCTTGACGCCACTTGAGGCAACCGAGGATACTAAATACACTGAATAAAGCCCATGCCAATATTTAAAAAAAAACATAGAAGTGGTGATAAAATGTTAACGTTTTAAAAAAAATCCATTATTATTGATTTTTGATTCTTGATAGAATTGATTATAATTGTTTTTCGGGACGTTCTGCAATTGTTCTCATTTTTGGTTACTCTTTGTTGATCTTTATTAGAACGTTGAAAATTTACTGTGAATCGTATTTAAAAAGTATTTAATTAGTCAGTTAATTGTTAGGATACACGAATGTTAGACACTTTTGATCGGTCAGTGGCTGAGTTGGCATCGCGTTTGGGTCCCACCTAGGCGTGGTGTGTTAAATTCCCCGTCACAACACAAGCAAAATTTTAAGGTAGTAGGAGAATTTCAAATATTGTCAGGTTATTCGTAATCCAGGAATATTTGTCTTTTTTTATGTAATATAAAAAAAATATAAATCTGATAGTATTAATGTCCCAGCGTCTGGACGATGTAGGCCCTCTGATTGGTCAAATTAAAATTGTGTGATTCTCTTAAATTCTGCATAGGGGGTCTGCAGGCAAAAAATACCAATCTGCCCTTCAATTTTAAGCAACCGTAAGGTTCATTTCGGTTTGCAGGCGACTGGATACAAAAAAAATAAGACATTAAAAATTAAGACACGATTTCATACTGAAAAAGAATCGCCACATGTAATACGATATTTCTTCAAAAATATCGTTTCTGCTCATACAGTTTTTGGATAATATCGAAGAAAATATGTTTTAGAAAGTTCATAATCCATTGGATTAATTACATTACAGTGAAAATTATCCACAATTACGTGATTACGTTTGACGAAAAAAGCACGCGTTCATTCAATATGGCCGCGGCAATAGCTAGCTGACAGAGCGCACCTCTGGCGGTGTAAGAACTAACCAAAAAACTTCCGCGAATATTTAAATATGCAAAAATACTTGACCATTGCGTTTCATATGAAGATTTCTTCTGGAAGTTTATTTAAACTTTGCAATGGCATTTTTCATTATTATTTATAATTTTTTTTTGCTTATTAATTATATCTGATTTTATATTGACATGTTTTCTAATTTCTAAAATTTAAAAATTATTTATTTGCGATGCTTTAATCCTGATTGTTTATTTATATCTTAAGAAATAGGGTAAAAATACCGTTTGAAGAGAATATGTTTAATTTTTTTTATTTAGTATTTCAACTATCAATTTATTAGAATAACCGTTATTAAATGTTATTTGTCATATTGTTATGTTATGGTTACATGCTATTTTTTTCAGGTCTTAAAATACTTCACACAGGATATAAAGCATCGCAAATAAATAATTTAGAAATTTTAGAAATAAGAGAACATGTTTATAAAAGTAGATATAATTAACAAGAATTTTTTTATAAACTATCTTTTAAATATTTTCCCACTTAACTGGTCTTTCATATTGTAATTCCTAATTCTTATAAACCCAGCCTACTCTTACCCCTCCTCCCTCCTTCCACTTCTTTTTTTCAATTGTAATCTATATTTAATTTTTGACTTCGGTGTATACTTCTTTCATGAAACATGTATTGGTTGTATATAATAAAGTGATTTTAAAAAAGTTATTTGTTTTAAATAAAGTTTAATCGTATAACATTATTTTATCTATTTCCGTTGTATATCAATGCATACGTACATAATAAAATGTAAACATTATATTTATTTATTAATTGGACAATTTGCCTAGCGCCGCTTTTGTGAGATATCACCTCAGGGGTGCTTTATTGTAATAATCTACCTTTATATATAGATTTTTACTCTCCTGATGAAGGTGTATATTATAATCTAACTTTAAAATTTATTAGATACAGTGACAGTTTTAGGTAAAGAATTACCACCAGTTGGAGTAAAATTCACACCTTTTAATTAAACCGACTGCTAATCTCATCGCACAATTACCCTCCTACTATTCATAAACACGGGTACAATTAATCAATATGTAATAATCTATTATTTAAGTCAACTTTGTTATAACTATATTTAATTGTGACAAACTATACGATATTGATTCAACTTATAGACATTGACGGTTGTAACACATATTTAAGCACTGCAAGTCTCCTATGAGCTAATTATATTAGGTACGGTAACAGTTAATATCAGTTGTAGACAATAATAGTAGTCAATAATAGTGTTTCATTTGTAATAATCCATCACAAATACGTAAAATTTCATTTATTTAAGCAACTGTCATTCTTATTATGCGTAAATTTAGCATATCATTATACATTAACTCCTTCCTGTTCCGTGTTTTAACTATATATACTGACCCTCTCTCTGTGAATGACCTGATATCTATCTATTATGTAACTGTTGTTAATATCACTTAAAATGGGCGAATTCTAAGTAAGTGCCGCCGCAGGGCCTAGCGGAAAAAAACCCGCGGAGCGGGTTTTTAACTGCTAGTATGTATTAATACTGATAAATTGTTGGGTAGGAAAACGGACGATAGATGGATAGTTCAATGTTTACCAATTAACAGTAGTTGATATTGTACAATATAAATTACTTACTAAAACAGCATGAAAAATTATAACCTTTTTTATTGAATTTTTTTAAATGTTGTAAATTTTGGGGACATTACATTCCAAGGTCCTTTAACCGTATTTATTTAGATATCTGATAATAACATGTCCATCGTTTGCAGTTAGTCTTGTGTTATAAGCATTTTCAACTATTTTGTAATATTCATATTGAAATCTGTGCTCACAATAATTATACGCCACAATAGCATGAATAGAAGACATATATACAGAAATGTAATTTTTATTAAATATGTTACCATTTTTGCTTAACTGTTATCGTCTTTTAAGATTAGCGTGCTCCTTTTAACATTCGTACTTTGTATGGGCTGTAAACCAAATCAAAAAGGATGCTAAAATATAAAGCACATTAAATTGGGTATGAAAATCACGGGAAATGTAGAGTGATGGAAACAGCCTACTTTTTAATTCCCATGAATCCCTGCAGTATGGTTCTCGACGAACTGGCACTGTACAAAGGGTGAAAATTTTCTCCAAAACGAGATGATATTTTTCAAACAGAGCACAAAGCATGTGGATATACCACTCCAATTCACGACGACACAACAATTACAACTGCTTGCCACGTCGACACAAATGTGAATATGTACTGACTAGTGACAATTTACAACGCAACAAAAATAATCTTCTTCTTTCCAATGTGGGTAAGGCAGTTTTTTAAGGAAGGAAATGGATAGTAGGTATGATAATATATGATGGGAAATGATGGTAGGTATTATCCCAAACTGTTTCAATACTAAACACATATCTCCTTTCAAACCATCTTTGAACACTTACTACGTGGCCTTAATGTAATTTGTGAAACAAAAAAAAATATATAAAGTCTGCTCATTGTAATTTTAAGCTGTGCACAAAATTTTTGTACATTATACATATACCCTTCAATATGATCAATTTTTAAGCCCAGATAAACATGTTTGGTAACAAGTTCAATATCCTGGCGTGAGCATTGAGCATGGCTGGATTACAGAATTGAAGATGCAATTAAAACTGATAAATAATTTTAAGATTTATAGTGATATTGAAGAAATCTGATGTACATAAGCTTTTTTAGAATTAATTATTAATCCTACTTTATTGACGGCCTCTGTGGTCGAGGGTAAAATCCCAGCGTTCGCAAGTTAAATTTATTTGATTGTATATTGTGTTATTTCACAGTTTATTTCATTGTATTGTGTTATTTCACAATTTATTTGATTGTATTATGTTATTTCACAATGTTTTTGATTGTTTTGTGTTATTTCACAATTAATTTGATCGTATTGCGTTATTTCACTATTTATTTGTGGCACGTTCCAGAGTGGAAGATACTCTCAGCCTGGCTCTGGTGTAATACTACCATTCAAAATTGAAACGTTGCTTGAAATGGCTTTTTTTGGTGACCAGATCTGAACTGCCAGGCACTTCCCCACCATTCTCTTTCCCATTTCGTTCATTTTTCCACCACATTAAGCCTCGTGTTTGTCGTGTATGTGTTTAAGTTTTTGTTCAGAGTATAAAGTTCCATTGAGGCGACACATGCTATTTAATTCCATTATTCTCTTGTCAGATTCAGGTTGGTAAATAAGCGAAACGAAACGTACCTACCTCCAAACCTTAAAATTTGAATAACTCGTTTTGACAAAATGAATAAAAGAGTTTTTTTAGCAGGTATTTTCACTACGCTTAATGAATTTTGATCAAATGAAACCATACGGAAAACGAGTGAACACCTATGATGAAAATTATAAAAGTAATGAATTTCGACGTAAAATTTGTTTTTTTCATCAACATTTTTCAATTACATTGCAAACATATTCGATTTTTTCCTTTTGAATGAGTAGGCACTAATTAGATGCCAAAATGTTCTCAAAAGCAATTTTGTAATATTTTTTTATTTATTTTATATCTATGTGACATGGAAACCGAAACTCTTTATTAATTTAATTAGTTATTAGGTACATCTTCACAAGAAAGGCTTATAATTTTTTTATATACTTTTCTTCAACACTTAGGACGAGTTGTTTCGGAGAATTTGAACAATTCATCAAATTTCAACGTTCATTTTCGGGTTCTGTGAAAGACTTATTCAAGTTCTGTTTTTATATCATTGTAGGCTAGTTGCTTGACAAAACTGAAATGAAAACAGAACTTGAAAAAATCTTTCACAGAACTTGAAAATGAACGTTGAAATTTGATGAATTGTTCAGATTCTCCGAAACAACCCGTCCTAAGTATTTGTAGACTTTCTTCAAAAATTGGAAGGAAACTTATTTGACGGAATAAAATCAGGTCGGCATTGGTATTTTTGATTAAGATTTGGTTGAGTTGAATAATTTATTACTATTGTACGACCTTCGTCGATGTTCCATTGCGAAGTAAATTAAGATTATAAAATTTTCAGGCAGGTTGTTGTATATTTTAGTCGCGTGTTTTTTAAGTTTCATCATTTTTTTTTGTTTTTGTTTTACGTATTTGTTAGATTTCGTTGTTTTAATGACGCGTGTTTTGTTTGTACTGTGTATTTTCGAAAATTTTGTTTTTTTTTTGTTTTTGCACTGATGAGTTAAAATTGGATTGGTATAAATTTTTCGATCATCTAGTTATTGAAATTTGTTGAATGTATCTACGGTGCTTGTTGTTTGGGGGATTAAAGCTAAGACTGACTTGCAAGATGGAAGCTTTGGAAACGTGGATAAATAGGTACATCAAAATACTTATGGAAGATTGAAGAGATTGGGTTTGTAGGTAACTAAATTAGCAGTTCTTCATCGATATGCAAAAATTTGGACTGCATCATGAGGAGAGAAAAATACATACAATTATAGTTAGGGGGAGACTGGCGGAAGACTCCGACATATCTTTTAATTTTTCTTTTTATATTTTAAAAAATATAAACAACAACTTCGAAGTATATTATTTCCTAAAAGTACATTTTTTGTCATTTCTATGATTATCACCATTTTATTAATGTATTTTCTCTTCAAACTTTTCTAAAGATTATTTGTAAACTTTTATTTGCAGATATTGTGCACTTTCTCATATATCATACAAAGCTACTTACTCACATTTTTTTTATTTCTTTTAAATTGATGTAAAAAATATTTCTAAAGGTTTATTTATTTATCTGCTGCTGTGTTAATCTGTGAGAAATCGCTAAGATACAAGAAAATTCTCAAATTAATGCTTAACTGAACTGGAATTACTTTATCGCATTATGTGTCTATGTTTTTCAGTGTTTTCTCTTTAGTAAAAAATATATAATAATAAATTTAATGACTTTTAGTGACTTCTAAACTTTTGTGTTTGAAATGGGTGCAGTTCTATTCATTCATGCAGTAGCCTATATAGAAAGATTTCAAAGACATGAAAAGAAAAAGAAAAAATATATTGAAAAGAAAATATGTAATCACTAATCAGCCAGCTTACTGGCCGACTTTCGTTAGATTGTAAATTGAATAAAATAAATAAAGACGTTTAAAAACTTTGCTCTTTGAAAGGTAGACAAGTATGGCACAATGCCACCCACTCGCGAATGAATCAATCCATTGAATTCAATCAATGTCGTGCTCATTGTTACAAGTCTCATGTAATACATTTTAAGTAACTCCGTCTCCTGGTCTTTAAAAAAATCTCGTAACTTCTAGTCTCTCATTTTGACAATTTAACCAGCGGATAATGAAAACATCTGTCATATCTTTTCATGTCGATCAGGCATTACTGAGATGCTGGGATGACAGCCATGAAATACCGGTCCCATTATAAGATTCATGATCTACATCTTATACTGGCTTTAATGCGATTAATTCTGTACTATTGCAGTAACGTGGGATTGTCTAGTTTTACTGAGAGAAAAGCAGACGATGCAGTAAATGAAAGAATATAAAATAAGACATTGGGATAAGCTTTTGTCGTTAATAATATGAAGATTTTGCACTAATAGTTCTGTGATCAAACACGGATGTTTCTAATTTTCTTCTCTTAAAACAAATTCCTCTTAAAATATAACACAATTTGTCCAAAAAAATGTAACTATCGCAATGACAGTTCTTTTTTCAAACTTTCTTTAAACGGGTAGGTAATAGGTACCATAATATTGATTGGTCTGATTTGATAGCTCGTAAAAAAAAGGCAGTATCCAACACGGCAACCATCTTGATCAGGAAATAGGCCGTACAAACAAACATAAAGATAAAACAGGTCTTTGCTACCCTCAATCAATAATTTCCAAATTAAATGATAACATCCATGTTTTTTTTATTTTTTTATTTTTATTTTTATTTTTTTATTTATTTATTTAATATTTGTATGTTTTTTACAATAAATATCCAATTTATACATATTATACAGTGTTATAAAGGTGAATAATAATAGCTTTTCCTCACCATAAAGAGACGAGGCTCTTGTGTTTGGTGAGTGAATCCTAGCTCAATTATATGGAATCACGTAAGTAAGTAAATAATATTTTTTCAAAACCAAAGGGATAAGTAAGAAATAGGCAAGATTTATCAATAATACAGTTTCAAGATTTGAAGGAAATAATAATAAGAGTAAGATATGGACTTTTATAGTAGTTTTAGGTAATTTTTTAATTTTATTTTAAATTCCTGAATATCTTCAATATTTTTTAGATATAATGGAAGGATGTTAAAATATGTTATACCTAGATAGAGATAGGTATTTTGTGTGTGCTTTGTATTGAGTTTTGGGATTTTGATAGTTTTTTGATATCTTGCTGATGAATTGAATTGTAAGTTATTTAACTGTATTTCTTTATAAATTTGTAGAATTGAATATTTTTTATATATATTGTCTATTGTGGGTACGTTGAATATTGAAAAGAGAATCTCGGTAGAAAATTTGGATGGTTTTTTCAATATTACTTTAATTATCAATCTTTGAACTATTTTAAGTGGATTTAATATATTGTTATAAGTTCCTCCCCAGCCAATAATACCATATTGTAATATAGATTGTACAATTGCATAGTACACTCTTTTTAGGTTTTCTAGTCTAAGAATATTTCTAAGTCTTATAAATATATAAATACATTTTCTAATTCTTTTGACAAGTTCACAAATTTGTTTTTTCCATTTAAAATGTTGATCTATATATATACCAAGATATTTAATTTCAGAAGTTAGACTAAGTATAGAACATTCTTGATTGCAATTAGTTCTGTTACATTTAAGTTGATGTATTATAATTTTTAATTCTGGTATTAATTTAAATTTGTTGATAGAGAATGGGATACATTTTGTTTTTTCAGTATTTAATGAGAGGAGGTTTTTATCGAACCAATTTTTTAGTATATTAATATCAGTATTTGCTAAGTTATTAACATTATTCCAATCAGTACCTTCAATTATTATGACAGTGTCATCAGCATAAGATATTATTTTTCCATTTAATCTTTGATTGAATATGTCATTTACATAAATGATAAACAGTAACGGTCCCAGGACTGTACCTTGAGGTATGCCGAAGTGACTTGTTTTTTGTTGACTAAGTACATCGTTGATTTTTAAGACTTGAGGGCGTTTGAAAAGGTGTTTATTAGCATTATTTCAAGTAATGGCGAAGTCGAATACCTCAAGATTATTTTTACCAAGACAATACTCTACCCATCGAGCTACTCCGCCTACCTACCATCTCGTCAATTCAACTAAACATAATACAATAAAACCTTTGTTTATATTTCAATCTGTCTAATGTATATTTAGTTTGAAAAACTTACATACAAATTTGACGAAAATGTACCTACCTGAATACTTCATATGAAATATTATTTAAAGTTATGGACAGAAATTGCTTGAAATCATCGGCAGCCCATTAGGTATGATTATTATTTTAGTATCTTATTTCGCCCGTGATTTTGATTAAATAATATGTTTTATATATACCTAATGGATATTTGAACGCTCCATGGTGATACAAATTAATATTCTTAAAACTAAAGAAGGTTCCCAATTTTGACCGCATAATACAAACAGATTCATTATTTATATTACTTGAATGTTTTGATGTCTTAAATCCAAAAACACAGCCACTATTCTTATACCATGTGAGATAAAAAAAAAACAGAATCATTGACATTCGATTGCACTCACAAAGAAACATATAAAGACATTGTGTGTCGCATTCATCAAAAGACACTGATAAATTATATTGACAAACAAAATACAGCAAGATCACTTCGGGCATATTCCTTTTCAGTAAAAATGTCGATTAATCGACGACGTCTTTGATTCCGACCCTCCAATCTTATCTATTCACAGATTCACACCTCCTCGATCGTGCTTTCCTCTCGTCGATTTTTTCCGCCGTCGATTAATCTGAACAGTGAACAGTAGCTCTTTCAGCTCTTTGCAAGTCGAGAAATGCCGAATCACGGCGGTTCCTTTGACCGGAATACCCGTAGTAATCATAATGGTGGTTTCTTCAGCCGACAATCATTGTGCCCGTACCTATGGACCGAATCGCGATTTCACGGCGCTACCGGCTGTCTAATCGGGTACAAATTGAGAGAGTGTTGTTATTGTCAGGTACAAAAAACCAATTTTGTACCAATTATTATTGGTAAAATTCAGATTACGTTATATCAGGGTTCAGGAGACGGCACATCGCTTAAAGTGTTTTGATTACAAACTAACAAGTTACATATTTAGCCTGCATAAAATTGGTACCATGATAACACAATGACAATTGAACACACCTTTAAAATGTGATATAAAGTTATTAAAAGCGATGAAAAAAAAAACCTTTAAACCCAACCAACGATACCTATTTAACCTAGTTTTTATTTTATCACTTTTCATAACTTTTTAAAGGTGTGTTGAATTATCCGGTGACAAAATGGAATACTACGTTTCAACCTCATCTGTTATGTGATCTATTTCATAAAATTAATGAAAACTGAGGTTTTCTATGCCATCGAACACCCGATAGAAATGAATCCCAATGTTGAATCGAATTCAACTTTCGTTCTATTCTATATATAATTTACCATAAAATAGAACCTCGTGCACGGCAGTTTGCTATGCTAATGCCACGCCGCACAGTACAGTAATATCTCTGATTATGTCAAATAAAAATAGAACAGACATAGAACAAGAAGATTTCTTTCAGTTTTCAAATGGTTTGTTCTATTTAACAGATCATTGAATAGATCAGGTGGGATTCAAGCTTAACCAAAGCATATCGTTTGATTCATATAAAATTTTATGTTTTCATCACATTTATGGCTAAAGAAAAATTCTTAAGTCTGGCGTATTTGATATTGGATAGATGTTTCTATAATCGATTCTTTTCCAAATAACCATGTAATTAAAAATACGAGTATATTCTTCATAAGGTTGACTTAAGTTATTTGAAGTTTTTACGTACAAACTGAATTCCTATTAACGCTTATAAACGGTTACTAATATTTACCTTTATGTACACGTAGATAATTAATATGGATGAAAAAAATTCCTTTTGTTCACAGATATTTAAAAAAAGGTACTTCTTTCTTTGCTCAAGTTTACAAGCATGGTTGTTTTATAAACGAATGGATAAGTTGAGAAAATGCATTTCATACTTCGGTTAACAGTCGGCATACCACAAAGAAAATTTATAACAAGACTTGAAAAAAAATAAAACGGAAACTTTGTGGATTCGTTCAACCTCCTTGTCTAATAAATACTAATGCCTGATTTTCTTCGACGCGCATCGTTTTGAATTGTTGCTCTGATTTTCTGGATGAAATGCTGCCTGGTACTATCTAGCCTATGTAATAAGATCCCATAAAGAAGTCAGATTCCTTCACGCCAGGTTAAATTCAATGAATTTTCAAGGAGACTCGTATCCTGTTGATTTTTCAATTACAACGCCCTAAATTCACTCATGAAACGCTTCAAATTTTAATAGGTCATCGAAAATCGATCCTAAACTTATATTATAAAAGCTTTTCTTTCTTGGGGGGGGGGGGGTTAAAATAAATGATATATTTTTTTTACAAACTAAACTAATTTTTAATAGATATAAATCTATCCTATAATCTATTTGACTCAATGACGATTTTTTTTTAAATAATTCTGATATTGCAAAATTTTTGTCTGCAATGATTCGGCAATCTTTAGGTACCTACAGACCAAGTGACTTATCTCTCAGATACTATATTGAAATACTGTCTATATCAGTGTTTTTTTCCTTAATAAAAAAATGTAAATAAATTATTAAACAATGACAAAGTAGAAGATGGCGCTTCTCTTGATGATTCTTAGTGGATTCGAAACTTTTGTGTTTTGTACTGGTGCAGTTTTGTTCATGCTGCAATCTTTAGGTGTATACTTCAAGCGCCTTGAATTCAAGATAGAATGCATCTATCCCAAAAAATATTTACATCTCACGTTTCAATGTGTTTGCAGTTAGGAACTGTTCGTCAACAATTTTTTTTTTAATGTAATATCAGAAAAGCGAACCGGGTAGTTTATTGTACTTTTGCATGACGTGCTTCAGAACCAGGACGATAATAACAATAAAAAATAGAAAATCCACAATGTGTTGCATTCAAACTGTTGAAAAATCGATTAAAACTCCACAGACTAAGTGAATTATTTCCTTTGTGTTCAAAGACCTTAACAAAGAGGTTCTAACAATAAACGGTTTCCCTAACAATGGTATATTCAATAGTGATTTTTAAACAATAAAAGAGACGGTTGATTGTCTACCAGTTTTCGTTCAATGCTGCTTATCCCCCTTTACCATTGATCTTCCTAACCACGAGATAATCAATTGATTCACTTGTTACCTGTTGCTTCCTTCCTAAGAGGCTGCAAAGTCACCATTATATTCCGATGATTGAGTGGAGGACAATGGATTAGAGCCGCTTATGTTGTGATGCCGCGAGCTAACTGATTTTATGGCCACGAAGCCACTTTTCTATTGGAAGCTCTCATACTTTTATTATTGGCCCAGGTTTAAGTGCCTTTGTGTTTTTTGGTAGAGAAATGGGTGAGCTGAATTGAATGCATGCCACAAAAAGCAACGAAAAAACCTAAATAGACAACAGGAGCGTTAACTAAAATGTTACAAAAATGTTCAAAATGTGTATCAATTTTGGTCAACGGTTTCTAATTTCCTGCAGTCTTATTTTCAGTTAAAAATTATTTTCTTTCTTGTCTTATACTGGAAAAAGGATATCAAAGATTTGTCGATAAACGGTTACTATTTGAAGCCAGGTTGTTAGAATAGAACCTTCACAGAACTTGAAAATCAACTTTGAACTTTGATGAATTGTTCAAATTAAATGAAAAAACTCCTCCTTATTCATGCCAACTTGTCGAGTACCTACTATCAAAATTCATCCTTTTCCATTATATTTTTTCCGGATTTATTTACTACACATTCGATTTTATGCATAAGAGAAATAATTGTAGTTTTCATTACTATCCCAAGTGCCCCAAAATACTGAAGTAGAAATCAAATTAGAATAATCTTTTCAAAAGTCTCTTCATTTCCCCAAATCTTAAAACCCGTTAAAAAAGTCTGATAAAGTAAACCAATATTTAGAATTTCTTTAGAAAACGGTTGAACTAAATTTAGAGGTATTTATAACCTCTTCTTGACTATCTCTTGTATCAAGCCTATTTGATTTGCTATTACAAGTGTTTTTAAAATGTCTGCTCAGAAGATTCTCATTTCTGAGCACAAATTGCCTCCTGTTTTGTATTATGTTTTAGTTTTAATGTTCTTGTTTTGTCCTGTCCTGCTGTTATTGTTATTTTAAGTTTTGTCATCACTTTGTATAAACAGTATATTTAGTGTAATTATATTAAATCTGTTTTGGGTAAGGCACAATGTAGGAATAATTTTGAGAACATGACCACTAATAATAAATTCCCGTTTAAGTTTGTTAAAGTAAAGCGCACTTGAAGTGAAATGACATTAAACTGCGCTATATAAATACCATGTTATTATTATTAAAATAGTTGTGTAGCATCCCATCATCCCACTTAACCTATTCAGGAGGTTATTTACAAAAAAATATTTTATTAATTTTATTATATACTTATTAATTTTTTACATCCAAGTTTACAAATGTCTAATTTATTATAACTTACATAAATACATTTTTATTATTTATCACATTTTATTTTAATTAATATAGCTCCCACAATCCAGCTTGAATCCATCAATTGGTGCACACTTTATAGTTTTCGGCAGCGCATTATAATATTGTTTTTATTTTTCGGAATAACTTTATTGAGTAAAACCTCAAATTGTAATATTTAAATATTGAAGACGATATTAGTGATTTCTAAACAAAAATCTGAAACAGAAAAATCAGAAAAGGAAACGGTCACATCTGGGACACGGTCACATCTGGGACACGGTTTACAATATTGTATAATATTGTATTCGTTAAAATGGCAATCTGTTTTGTATATTGGCTTTGTTCTTTTTTGGTAGCTTAATTTAATTTTTATTGTCATTGTCAGCATCAGTTTCACTCAAGTTTCACTGCTAGCCAATTTAGTTCCTAAAACGTTTTAGTAAATTTTGAAAATCTATTCCGCCTAAGTATTATTATTTTGTTTTCTAGAGTTCCGTAAGAAAAGAATCGTTAAACAGTCTAGGAGTTAACGGCTCAATTTTTTGTCTTGGGTTTTGTACGTATTTTAATACCCATCTTGGGTACTTTACAGTTCCATTAAAATGTGGAGCAATAATGGAGTTGGATATAGTGTTATAGTTTATCTAGAATTTTTTTGACCAATTCGAAATTAAAATTTATTCATGTAAACCAATCCCACCCTTAAACAGTGGGTTAAGCGTTAATCACTAAGCACCACAGTCGTATCAATCACATTATCTGCAACATGCACGTTGCTTTGAGCCTTTGACGCCGTCCACATGTTGTATTGATCGCGTTGTGTTATGTTACCCACGTTGTTACGTTGCCGTTGCTCACTCAGTTGCACACCGCTAGTTGCCAGACTTGCACGAATATTCGCGTGATCAATCCTTCACTGAGCATGGTGTAGCCCGTTAATGGACTAGCTGGTTATGAACAGTGGAGTATTCAGAGAAAATTGCAATTAACTTTTTGGAAATACGTTTATCTGAATTTCACTTTGCTTTCTTGAATTAATGTATGAATGAAGTGAAATGTTGAAAGTGGAAATCAACCCACTTTTCGACATCCTATCGAGCTAAAATACGGCAGATAGACTCCTTATCGATGACACTCATCCACACAGAGTAGTATTTTTTCTGAAATTTGAAGACATTATATTTAATATAAAAATTAACTGCAGTTAATATACGAAACAACTGTCGGTACTATCCAATTATAATTTGTTTTAGGTGTTAGCATTGATGATTCCAGTCCCCAGGAGGTAGGTTCTATCCTCAATCAAATAAAAAAAAATTAGATTACATTTGAAACCTTTACAGCAAGTAAAAGCCCGTCACTGGGGAGGAAGGTTCAATCTACAGAAAACAAAAAAAAAATTACGTATGTTTTTTAAAACATCTATTAATAACAATATATTTATGTGGATGAATTAGTAAAAAAACATTATTTAAATAGTGTAATTAAATAATTGATTGGGATATGTTCAAAAATGTCACCAATGTGCTAGAAACTGATGAATTCATTTCAACATTTGGCGATTGTTTTTTTTTACTATAACTGTATTTTTATCCATTTTGACTCATGATATTTTTGCAAACAAAAGAATTGCCTCAGATTAAAAAGTCATTTTTGACCAATAGTGAACGTGTCACTATTGTGTTGCAAACACTCTTCAATTATGTCTTCTGCGTCCGAACTGTAACTAAATTTCTATAATGAGTGACGTCCCAGGTAAGTATGGTTCTGTATATTATCTGTCTGTACAGAATATAAATAATAATATACGTACATTCTAACGCAGTATCACGTCCATTTTCCAAATGTATTGCGCGTATAGTTTTGTATTAGTAGTCGACGAACCGGTGGATGCAATATGTTGACATAGTTCGTCTAGTCTGTAGTTAGTAATAAGATGATAATGATATCATTAGTAGAAATATATTATAAATTTTTACAGCGCCCTTGAAGAGATTTTCACTAAAACGACGCTATACAAATCATCCAAATATTATTTTTATTCTTTTTTTAGTTAAACTTTTGAACAATATATTCAGGTTTTACATAGCTTCTATTTTCTATGTATACTATTCTTCCATTAAAAGCATTTGCTTTTGGATGGAAGAGGAGTGTACATTTGCGAAAAAATTCATATTTTAAGGGTCATTCCGCCGTTTCGTTCAAATTTGCCCGTTTCCGCGGATTTTTTTTTTTTTGCCTTTTTACTTTATATTTTTATAGAAATGGGTTCCCGTACCTATCAGATGTATAAAAGTGAAAAGGGCACCTTTGTGCGACACTTGGATTCGAAGAAAATTGATGGAAGGTAATGAAGGTGTGGATGGTAATGAAAAACTGTTGGATGGTAATTTAAAAATTTGGATGGTAATGAAGTTTGGTAATGAAATATTAATAGATGGTAGTGAACATGTTTAAGGTTCTTAAAATGTCTGTGGATAATGAAATTTGAATAGAAATTGAATAATAAAATAGATTTCAAATCATGCTAAGTATCATTTGACGTGGTGAGCGGATTAGGAAAAAGAAGAAAAACCTATTATAGTGAAAAACTAAATGCTTTATTCAGACTTTTGAACATTGGAGAAAAGAAATACATTTTTTCATACGTAATCAGTTCTGCTTACTTATGCTTTTGCAATATCTGTATGAATTGTTTAAAAATAATGGAAAAAAATATCAAAATACAAATTAAGAAAAGGCAGCTGGAACATCAAACCCAACACAACTAAAATTTTCCTATTATACTACTTACCCAGAAATTATAAGGAATAGTCAAATTCTTTATAATTACGTTTTATAAGTAGGTTTGTAAACAAGAAATACAAAATTTTCACATTCCTAAGCAAACATTGTAATATTTGAAAAATAGAAATAATAAAAATAATAATTAAAAATAAGAAAAAATCAGAAGTCAATTGAAATGCAGTTTAAAATAAAATCAGAGATACTTAAAACAAACACAACATATGTAACTAATAAGTACAAGATAAAGGTCTTACATCTAAATAGGAACATAATATTTAAGGAACTTGAGATCATTCTTGTGAAAGTTTTTGCTGGAAAACTATTTCAAATCAAAGTTCGGCAAATTTTTGAAAGTGAATTGTCCTCTTTCATTCTCATCTGGATCTTGCAAGCGCTGAAGAATTTGTGATTCCAAAATGAAATCGTCGTCACTAATTGTTGGCCAGACAATTTTTTTGGAATTCCCTTGAGCTTTTTTCAAAAAAATTACTTTGTACTCTAGTGTGTACTCATGTTTTCCAATAATTTTCCCAATGAAATGATGTGTCGTGTTAGTTATTTTATATTGAACCATTATCCAGTCATCTAAGTAGTATTTGAATGGCGCCTCCTTATCCTCTTTGTTGGTTTCCTCGTCAATGTCCATGTGTGGGAGTTCCACAGTTTTGGGGGACTGCTGTTTTGATTCATCGAAATCAGGATATTCTACTCTTAGGGATCGGATGAACTTCTCGAACTCACATTGATCGAAAGGATTGAATTCTTGCGTACTATTTTTATAAAGGGAATAATGCTGATAGTCGAACGGGACGTTTGAGAGTATTTTCACTTTACATTTCTTTTCTATAGTTTTAGCAGGCTCTGGCGTTGAAGCAATAGTATCGTCCAAAAACATGGAGCCGTCGAATTCGCTCAATAGCATATTGTCATCAATATTATTGAAAATAGTAGGCGAGTCAATTTGTAGGCTTAAGTTTTCAATATTCATGTCAACTGTGACATCTACCCGTCTGGCTGTCTACATAGTAAAGTACTCCTGTATGAAGAGAGACTTGTCCTCGGCTGCCACCAAAATGAAAGGACTGAATTTCTTCATGGTATTTCAACCAATAGTTCTCGCTAAAATCAACATGTATGAGATCCTCCGTGTCTGTCAGATTATCTTTCAATTCTCTGATAGCGGAGTACTGCATTACGATGTTTCGTGTGTGTTTTAAGAAAACATCCATGGTGGCATCTAACTTTTCGATTATTTTACGAGGGTTGTCCTCGAGCTTCTTTTTAGTTGTTATGGTTTTCATTTTCTGGATTCCATCCTTTCCCCTGTAGGTTTGTTTTTCTATTGTCCACTCATAGTAGTTAATGTTTGTGCTGTTATTAAATTCTCCGTAATTATATCATTGAATAAAAAAATCGATTTTCAAATAAAAATTCGCAGGGTAAATTTTAACAGATTGTTTTTCCATATCAATAAATAGATAAAACGAAAATATGTATTTCACCAAAACTGAAATTGTCCGACGCTAGAACGCAAGAAACTGCTTTTATTGATAATATTAACTTTTATGAACCCCCAAACATGGTCCCAGATGCACGTAAAAATAACCCTTACAAATTTATCATTACCCTCCACACCTCTAAATTACCATCCGGCAAAAAATTTTACGATACGGAAGGTAATGAGACGGAGGGTAATGAGGTTTTGACAATCTTTCCTTAATAACTCGCTTAATAATGACATTACAAATCTTTATGTTTCAATAAAAAATAGTCCGACTAATTATAGTTTATAGGTTCATGATTCGAATTTTATAAAACATGTACTTACTTTAAAAAATGCTGGAAGGTAATGATGCCTGGTCGGTGACAAAGTCGTTTTCGAGCACGGAGATCGCAGATATTTCTTTATTCAGCGACGCACGTCCTCCCCCGTCCAGATATAGCGGTACACTGATTAGTAACGGAGGCGCGGGGTGGGGTACAGCTGACGAACAGTGACAAACACGGTCACAATTTTAATTACCGCTTTGGCGGAAGACGACAGCGATTTTTTCTGGACAAAAACAAAATCTCAATTCTTTCTATGATACAGTAACTTTAAAAATAAATTAAACACCAATAAATATGCAAAATTAGTTGTACATTCAGGTCGATTAATGAATGTAGTGATTTTACTAGTGTAAAATGTTCTTATTTATTGATCAATTTACCGGTCCCTCATTTACACGGGGAAGGTAATGAGATTTTAGCATGTTTTTTGTATACCATAAAGTTATTAAGTAACAAATGCCTAATCCGGTAAATACTACTTTTTCCTTTTTTAAATAACTACATTTTCCAATAAAACTTTCTTGAAAAACATTGTTTTTCATATGACTTTTTTGCAAGAACATGCGATTTGAACGAAACGGCGGAATGACCCTTAAATTAAAGATTTATTTTACATTAAGGTTATGATTAGAAAGTAAAAAATAATTACGAAATTAAAATCTGTTCAAATTGTTGTCTTTGGAAAGAAGAAAAAAATATTATGGGGGATAAATAGAGTATTGTAAGAGAAAGCAGTTTTTTTTAATGATTTCCCTAAAATATTTTTTATAGCGATCAATATTTGTTTTTTTAATGCTTCTGATTTCTTCTGGTAATTTATTACAGAAAATTTTTCCTTGTACGTATAATGGCGCTGGGCAAAAGAAGTGTGTTTATTATAAAAATGATTGCAGAATACGCAGTTTTCTAAAATAAAACGAAAAAATAAGAAACATGTTATTGTTATTTTCCACTCCACCCCTGGATCGGGGTCTCGCATCAATCATCACCACATCCTGATCATTGAATTGAGTGCCGCGCCGACTTGTGTATTATAAACCAGCGGTCTAATTCTTTTCCTACCTCAAGGGCTAGTCCGGCAGACTCGCTGCCAAGGGAAGATCATTACGGCATGAATGGGCCGTGTTAATTGGCCTGGGCGTCATCGTCTCGTGCTATGGACCAATTTACAAGGCGCCTTTGTAGCGACGCGCTCATCTTAGCTGGCTAGATACTTACTAGAAAAGATAGGAATTAGCTACTTAAATATCGGGCTATTAGGCCTTGCCTAAGAAATTATTTTCTGTTGATTTTTTCTGTTAATTTGCGATTTCAGATAGTTCAACTCAACAACTGTCTAAGTGGGTAAAGTAACTGCCTAGTTATTATATGTAGCAATATTTTACAAATTAATGCATGAAGCACCTAATTTTATTTATAATAATAATATTTTGATGATTTGTATAGCGCCGTTTTTTGTGCAAAAACACCTCAAGAGATAGTATTCGGTGCGTGGGTGTATACGTAAAGTGATGCATATACCTGTGGAACTGATAAATATAAATCATATCAGAAAAGTGATGAAGTAGGTACCGAACTGTTTTACAAATAAATAATTCTTTATTTGATATGTAGAAACACTGTGTTTTTTTAAAAAAATCTCGTCCCCTGTCAAATATCCAATACTGGACAGGGATAGTAAAAAGGAATATATAGTAATATTTTACTTTATGTTAGTGCTCAATGCATTTAATATTTTAGGAATGATGAACCAGAATTGTAGCGAATTTGGTTCTAGTTTTAGGGAGAACGCATCCATTATAATATTATGTATTAATTTTGACTAGTAACACCTCTCCCAGACTATTAGAAACACTGAACAAACCTTAATAAAACATATTTCATATTTCCCGACCTCAGTTTCTTATATGTGGACTTCGTTTATATGCTTAATCTATATTATAATTAGGTGTGTTGTCATTTTTAACGGTCCTTCCCAAATTTATTACTGGATTTTTATTGGAGAATTTCAGAATATCACATTTCACATGATTTATAAAACAGTTTCAATAAAACATTATTTTTTCACCATTGTAGACAATATAAGCTACTCTAAAACGAAAATTTGAAACAGAAAAATTAAAAAAAGATTCGGTTGCGTCCAGGAAATAAACTTAGGAACCCAGCCTTTCCAGGTCTTTGCACTACCACTGAGCTAATTTGATCTTATACCCTTCGTTCATTTTTAACTGTATCATAGTTGGAACTAAGAAATATCAATATCATCTTAATTTTCTTAACGCATATTTTTAATGGCAACTATCTTCAACGTCAACTAAGAAATATCAATATCATCTAAATTTTCTTAACGCATATTTTTAATGGCAACTATCTTTTAGAGTTCTCTAGAGCAAAGCCCCGTCAAGTCTGAGGTCCTGGGCTAATTTCCTAGATGCGACCGAATCTTTTTCTGATTTAGATTTCAAACTTTGGTTTGAGAGTCGCTTATATTGGCTCATTCTTCCAAAACTTAAAAAAATATTTTTTCAATTGAATAAAAAAATAAAACAATGTAATGAGTCTTATCCTATAAAATTTTGTAAAATATAATGAAAATAATGTTTTTCTTTTTTTTAAAGGGCGGAGACGATTTACACGTAGTTCCCGTGAACCTTTAGGCCATATGCCCAGTGTGCTTTATCACATTTTACCTCAATCCTTTAACAACAACCCAGTCCCTTCAATAAAGTGCACCAGGGTTGTCATTAGGTATGTGGCTATGTCTTCTGGTTCTATTGTATGTCTCCCCAGGTATCTGAGCCTAGTTCCCACCAGGACATGACATTGGCACCAAGGGTGAATTAGAGTCTCTTCATCCTCTTCACATTTCCTGCATCTATTGGTGTTTTCCACTACCAATATCTGCATGTGTCTCCTAAGATGGCACTGTGCCATTAATAGTCCTACCAGTTCCTTCAGCGAGTTTCTGTCCATATCGAGTAGTTTCTGTGTTCGTCTAGGGTCTAGGGTCTGGTCCTTTTATGAGTACTTTGGATTGTCTCATCCCAGGTGCCCTCTCCAATTCTGACAATAATGTTACAAGCCAGGCTAACCAAGATCTGTTGTGCTTTCCAGTATCATAATACCTTCAAAAAAATAAAAAAAACAAACATTCCTGGTTACCAAAAACATGACGATATTTGAAAATGCCTTTAACTGCCACCACAGTAAGCTGAAAATGTTGCTTGCGTTGTATGGAGCTGAGGAATTGAACACACCACGCCTGGGTGGAACCCAAACGCGATGCCAACTGTTCCACTGACCGGTCCTATAGCACCTATAGTTAGTTGAGATATTAAAATGAATTAAATAAATAAACTCATTGGTATTGTAACTCCATTGAAATCAAATATTAAATCACTGTACATTATTATTCCCGATATTTACCAACGACATTGAACGCTGGCGCTACTATTCTATGAAAAGGAAAAAAAAACAATGAAAAGCGGTTCGAATAATAAATAGAGTTTTATGAATTGCATTTATAAAATTAAATTGCTTCGTGATTTTTTCACACACAATCGTAACAAAACGGCCGATAGCCACTGCACAAAAACGTAAACAAAATTGATTCGATTTTTTTATTCGGTTTCGCAAACAGACGTGGTATCAGATATACTTGTTCCGAGAGTCGAAATGGAAAACGTATTTTAGGTAGGAACAAAGCGTATGTGTTTTTTACAGGTGTTTGTGTGCGCCGCCACTGGTAATAATTAATACGGACGGGGTTGCGGGAGTTTTTTTTAAATTCGGTTTTTATTGTCGATTCGGTGGGTTACTTCAGTGGCGTAGAAAAATTTCATTTCATAACATTTCTTGAAAAAATTACTTAAGTGCGTTGTTCTCCTTTTAAATCCAGTGATAATATTTGTTCTCCTTTTAAATCCAGTTGTAATATTGTGGCCCATGTGCATATTAAACTATGGGCCACACTCATCGTGTAGCTCATGAGCATATAAAACCTTCATGCGCCACACTCATCATGTGGCCCATGTGCATATAAAAACGTGGACCACACTCATCATGTGGCCCATGTGCATGTAAATTTTGGTTTTAATTTTAGTTAAAATTGTGTGAACTTCTGACCTATTTCAAGCTTTTCATGACTCCAGAGATAATATTTGACATGGAGAACTTCGCAGTCGGTGGTGTCGTAACCCGACAATATTGAAGATACCCGTGGAAAATAATTCCCTGGATTTTCACTATATTCCAAACAATTCATTAATTATTAAATATTCAAATTATATATAACGAAATTTATCAATTGGCCTTCAACACACAAAATTGAAAATGCTGTAAGTAACTGAAAGCCATCAAAAGCAGTATTATGTGGAGATTATGTAGTGTATAGTTATTCATGAAAAAGTGGACGCTGTCCACGAAACATGTTGACTGTTTTTAAAAATAAATTGATGTCAACAAAGTTAATACAAAGTCTTTTAATAAAGCAGAAAGAGGTCAAAAACATATCTAACAAGCACCACAAATTTTGGCCAAAAAGGCTTCCTATGCTTTGGTACTAAGCTCTACAATAATATCCCACTCTCATTTAAAAATAACAACAATATTTAAATCTCAAATAAAAAAAGCTGAACACATAACATAGAGAGATCAGATATATAATAAATTCTGATTGAAACCGAAACCATTCAATTCAACATAATTTATTTATAATTACTTCAGTTATTCATGCTACAAAACTTTAATAACATGTTGATGTAATCCTTATCACGGGAGAACTCAGTAAGGATATTATTTGATACAAAAAATTGAAGATAACAATTTTTTTTTTTAATATTTAAGCTAACGGCAGGTCGTCCAAATACCGTCTAAATTTAACAAGAATTTGTATCTGTTCAGTGACGTCTTTAGTTCTCTCTCTGACCTTAACTCTAACTTTAACTTTAACTCTCTAACTTTAGTTCTCTCCAAATGTATCCGTGTCAATCGGCGAATATTTAAATGTATCTACCGTGGTCCACCCCGAACCTTCCATGATATTCAAATAACGAAGGGGCGTTATTAATTGGGACATTATTTCCACGAGCCTACCCGCGTACTACTGCCGTACGCCACTGCAGCCGAGCTGGCGGCATTTTTCCCTGCTTTAATAATTTAATTTCGCTTTGATTTATCTGTTTTATTGTCGTTCAAATAAAATTATTTTTCCATTTCGATCCCCTTTGTGGCGTCCGGCGGTATTTCATTTCGCGCCGCGCATATAAATAATCACATAACTACTACGAGATGAAATGAGATTTACAAGCGTTATTTTTTAATGTCAGTGAATATGTAGGGAAATAAAGAAATAATGTTGAACAAATTAATTATAACTCTTACCACTTTGATTCTAAATTTGGTTCAAGCTAAAAATTTCGCTAGCAATTTCTGTTGTAGATGTGTCTGCACACTTAACTACTAGCATAATGTTGAGTGTGAAATAACTTGAACTTAACTTAACTTAACTCTTCGAAGACACCCGGGTCTAATTCGTTTTATCGCCTTATATCTTTATCGAATGTTTTCGATACATCATTCCATCTACATGCGATCTGAAGAATTATCCATCTGAATGATCTCAAGAATGTTGAGACTCTCAAGGAAGAAACTGTGTTTTTACTTACAACGGTAGTACACGTTTCAATTTAGGAGGCAGGTTTGGGTACCACCGCCCCGGAAACCATTTATTGTATAACCAACACCTTAGCCGGTGTGCAAAGATGACATAGGCCCGGAGGTAAATTATTTTCCTCAGGGCTTCTTGTGTGGGATTAATGTTAAAAAGGTCTATGTGACTCTTCCTGATTCATTTTTATTGTGCTTGCATCTTCCATATCCTATTTTTGTAACAAGACAGGCAATAACTAATAAAAAAATAATACAAATACGTAATAATATTTGCGGAACGTTCTAGAGTGGAAGATACTATTAGTATGGTAAAAGAACACCATTCAGAACTGAAACGTTGTTCAAAATGGCTTTGGCCGTCTTTGGTGACCAGATCTGGAAAACCAGGTATTTACTCACTATCTTCAGTCTCACAACAAACCACAATTGAGGATCCCATAGCTTCACTGGCTTCAGACACTTGGGAAAATTTGGGACTCTAGTTCGGTTTCAAATTTAAAAAAAAAGAAAACATCTGGAGAATTCGTCTGTATCCTGTTATTTTCTGAAGAATTCGTCTGCATCCAGTGATTTTCTGAAAAATTCGTCTGCATCCTGTGATTTTCTATCGGTTAGAAAAATGAGCAGCATATATACATTTACACCTTACAACATATATTTTTGGAAAAAAATATTTAAATTGTGTTAAACGGAAATTTTTTAAAAACATTTTAATTTATTTAACATTTTTACTGAATTAAATCTACTTTCTGTCTTCAAAAGGTAGGTCCCCGTTTCAGTGCCTTGAAAAACATGAACTGCTACTCTCCCTTCATTTGTGCATAATTTCCCTAAAGTTTGTTATAATTTGTTTTTAGCACTAAAGAAACGAAGTACTAAAACACGTAGCATCTTCCAAGCAAATATTTTTCACTTCCAAAGTGAGTATTAGGTAACTCACCCAGAATTTCATATGAAACACCCCATAAAGAACATATGACCTTACGCCATATAGGTATAAGAGTATGTGTGCAGCATAATATATATAGTAGATTCAACGTAGGTTTATTTTCCTATGACCGCAATCTCTAACTTTGCCACCCCTGTACAGGGTTCACCCTCCACCGGTCCGCGGGCCGTATCGGGGCCAATATAAAGTGATTTAGGGGATGATAAATTAAAAACGTGCTACCGGCCTCGCCTACGGCTTGCAAGGCAGGGGTAGGAAACTGTTTTACGTCCATTTTTTCTCGTAAAATTTTTTACTGAACGTAGTCAAGTCCCATTTTAACTCGACCGTTTCGCTTTTTCTGTAAATTTCTTTCTGCGTTCTGGTTCCGTTTTAGAAAATCTGCCGCATCCATTTTATTATTCAACCAGGCCCTTTGACTAGATGTGACTATAAAGCCAACTTTGACAGGTGGCTTACTTTGACCATAGTTCAGTAAAATTCTTTTTTCCAAATTTGAATTTGTCATGTTTATTTGGACTTTCTTGTTAGTATATTTTTAAATAGTACGGTACTTGCCTGCCTGAAGAAAGTTTGAAAAAAGAATTATCAATGAGATATTGACGTTACTTTGAACAAATTTTAAAATTTCTAATTGAAATTTAAAAATGTAAGGAAGGTACCTACTTACCAATAGTATGATTTCAGAGGACATTTTAATTTTTATTTATTTAATTAGAATTAATTAGAAACATCGTTTTTTGGACACGAGGCTTGTACGCTGACCTCAGAACTACTAGTATATTTCTTATGTAATATCATATGGAGTAGCACCTATTATTTGTCTCCGTTGCTGCAAGTTTAGATGTTTGTGGTAACCAAAATTTTTTTAAACATCAAAAATCGTTTGCATGCATAGAGCTATAAATGTTTGTATGCTGCATTTAATAGTTCTGTTGGTAACCAACATTATTTCCCCCCACAGGTTGATGAGGGATAAATCATACCACTTCAATCCGAAATGAACGAATCACAAATCATTAAATTAATTTTTATTCTTTTTTTTAAAATACGTATTGTACGACAGTATTTTTTATGGCATTCGGGAAAATTTAAACTTATAATAAAAAATATACGTAACATCTACCAGTTAAGTTTCCACTTAACACAAAACGTAATAAAAACAAGATTTTCCTGAATATCACTCTTCACAGAGGCGTTTTTATTCTCAAACGGGAAGTTATTTCTTTCAGGGCCTAGATTATCTTTGGGGATGCTGTGTACAAGGTGTTCTTTAAATAAAGAAAGGAGAGGAAGTTCTGGAACGAAAAAGGTATGAGGTGTGGGTAGGAATCTAGACGTCAGTATATTCAGGAGAGAATCCATCCCTCTCACAGGCGTTGGGCCGAGAAAATCTGTCTGGAGAGATCAAACTGTCTGCCGCAAGCGGCATCTCCCGGTCCGGCCCGTTGCTGCCACCAATTAGACTGGACAAACCTAATAAATGCTAAGGCGTCCATTCCTGTCGCCAAATATAGCTAACAACTTGGGGTGACCAATAGCGGAGGCGTCCATACCTACCTCTAAAATTGAACTGCGTTTCTTACAACGAAAGATATACAAACCCGAAATCTTCAAATAAACTCCTACAGAGATCTCTGAATGTTTTCTTGCTGTCTTCAACTTACTGATAACGTAAAACTGGCTGATCGCCCCTGAATTTTAGCAATAAAGAGATTCCCAACCAGCGGTGACGGAAACGTATAACTGTTCTGCGCCATTTCACACGTGAAATATATCGACAGCCAAATGGTTCCCACTGCCACATTTTTAATATCGCTGGAATGGATAATTTTATGCCTGTTAGTTCTGTCGGGCGGCCATAAACGTTAAAAATGAAATATTCCCTTTGGCTTTGGCGCAGACAACGGATATTCGATGATTTATCGTCGAAGAGATTTTCACCAACGATGTCGCGTGGCTCATTCCGTAAAATAGGCAAATCCCGAAAGCAATAGAGGATTGTGTTGGTTAGCTTTTTGTGGGCCTCATTGTGTAATGGTCCATAGTTGCACTTATAAAGTTTTTAAATGTTACAAACAATTAATTGAATTAATCCATTTTCCGGAATCGTAAGTTCGATCCCACATATTCCATGTACCTACGTATGTACATACATATACTGTTAAATAATATAGAACATCTTAACTCAGGTAGAACAGAAAGTAAGTGAATTAATGTGTGTATGTAAGAAAATATTAATGAGGAACGGTCTTAATATTAAGAGTCCTAACCGTTCATTCCTTATTGAAGTCTTTGAAAAAAACATGTGCTTAATATTACATAGTTGAAAATTTAACATTATTTTTCTCGTACTCCTCCCTTTCATTTAGTCTCGCAACATATCACGCAACATATCTTGCAACATACATTGGGGATGCCATAGTATCGCTACCTACAAACAGTTAGGAGCGGCTGGGTCTCTTGTGCGATATTTATAAAGAAATAAAAATAAAAGTTCAAATTAATTTTAAAATTTCGTTCATAGAAAAAAGATTCAACATTAATTTTGAAGGATTACAAATAATAAAAAAAATTAATGGGGAAATTTCAGATAACATTTTTTCATAAAATATCAAGTCGTTTCCTATTAGTATTTGTATTTCTATGTTTGACCTCTCATTCCTCCCATATTCCTGACATAATGAAAAATCCTTTTCTTTCTTTAAATTTTAGTTTTCTTTCCTTGGTGGCACGTGAAAATAAAAATTGATTACAAAATCAAAGCCTCGCAAGTTTTTCCTAATCGTTTAGTAAGTTAATCAGTTAGATTCGATTTTAGACGTTTGGAAAAAAGTTCATACAATTAGTTTTATTTTACTATTAATTTTTGATTAAAATAAATAAGGGTATGGAACCTGTCCTTAGGCCGGTGAACACTTTAAAGTCATAATTAAATTTAAAAGAAATGATCTCTTTAGGTGCTAGATTCAACCCTGTTCTAAAAACTGCAGTAGCTGCAATAGACAAAGGAAACTGCACTGGACGTGGGAGCAAGGTACGAGTTATGAAATAGAAACTACGCCATAAATATCGGTAAACAATAAGTCCAGCACCAGCTCCGTTGCTCGACCTTTGCAAAAATACGCCACACCCTGTTAGATTTCTGGACTCCGGGGTGCCGCTAAACTTGGAAAATTATTTCTCTCTCGAACATTATTTATTGTAAACATCCGCGTAATCAAAATAATATTATTATTAGTATAAATATATCTAACGTGGATATTTCATAACCTTCGATGGCTAAACGGATGAAGTTATAATAATTTCCTTCAGGGCCTATTTTATCTTAGGGGGTGCTGTGCGTAGGGTACTTTTGAAGAGAGGAAGGAGGAAACACAAAGGCCGGCATTTTTTAAACACTTAGAACGGTTTTTTCTGAGAAATTGAACAATTCTTCAAATTTCAAAATTAATTTTCAAGTTCTGCGAAGATCCTATTCATGTTCTGTTATTATTTCAGTTTTGTGAAACAACTGGTAAGTTATGATATAATAAAGGAACTTGAATAGAATCTTCACAGAACTTGAAAAACATCTTCAAAATTTGAAGAATTGTTCAAATTCTCTGAAACAACCCATCCTTTATGTTTAACCTAGTTATAAATCCCAAAATTTGTAAGCCCTTTTTAAAGATTTCCTTCGAGCTTAACAAAATAAAAGATTTGATCGAAAAGTATTTAATTTAAGTTAATATCTTCAGAGCATTGTTATCAATATAGTAATTAAAGATAACTAGATTTTTTATTCGAGAAAATCTGACTATTTTGCGATATTAAATAAAGTCTATTTTGATTAGTCCAAATTATTATTTTTTCTAAAATTTACCAATGTATAAAGCGTATTTAAAGTATTTGAAAAGCTCACTAAATTTATATTGGTACAAACGAATGCACAAAGGATATTATTTAACTGATAATTAACAAAGTCACACTGATGATGAAAAATAATAACTTTTATTATTTCAATTTGTTTTTCATGTTGTTTTTTACGCTAATTAATTAAAAAAATTACATGAATATGATATTGTAATTTTATATGAACTTTATATGGAGTCACGAGACTGTCGTGAATAAAGTATGAAATTATTTAATTACTATTCGTAAATAAAGTATGAAAAGAATCATAGTAAAATGTTAATCGCTTAGGTCCCAATTATTATATTACAAATTCGCAAAAGGAGCTACTAGGCAATGAAAATTATATTAAATTGGTAGACAGTTTTTGTTAACAACTCTTATTTGCTGCAGGATTTTATTATGTACATATTTTATTTGTCTACATAAAGTAAATTTAAACGAAATGATGAAAAAACTGTAATTTAGTATTTATTGCTTTTGTGTTTAATTTGTAGAACTCCATTTAATTTTTATCACATTTAATAATATTATTTTTAAGCTCTAGTCAAGTATTTTTTGGTTTTCGTTATTGTTACAGCTGTTTCGGCTTTCAAGTTTAATGCGGCTCTCAAGTGTAATATTTAGTAAGTGATGGCCATTGTATTGTTAAATGACGATTCACATACCTATTCATTATTGGTGAAGTCGTGTTTCAACTCTATCCCTTTGCATTTCGTATATCTATAAATTTGTTTGTGTGTTTCGGGTCCGGTAAATCCTGTCAAGATGGTAGCCGTGTTTTATAGTACCTATTTATTCCACCAGAGCGCACTAGAGCGCACCACCGCGCTCTCAAATCGGAATAATTAATGTTACGCTAAGTCGACTTATCACAAAATTACTAGTTTAAAATACATTAGGTCCACGGATAAAATTTAATGTTATAATATACTGATAATTCATTAAAAATCTTTACAATTTTTTTATTTTTCCTGTTATTAACGGGACTGCACGCCTGGCTGAATTGACAGAGTTCCCAACAAATTATCTTATTATTTACAAGATATTTTTCAATTATTTAGGGTTGAATCAAGAAATGTACCTCATTATATAGCGTTCCTACATCGTATTAATAATTATATTATTAGGTAATAACAACTGGTGTACAAAACTATGTGTAATTTTAACAACTGGATCCCTGAAATCGTAACGAACTGATTTAATTCCACCACCATCGTTAAGGCACTGATTTCACATGTATTCAATAATAATTTATATGACATCCATACAATGCGATTAAAAGGGACACCCTGTCATATAATTCTACGTTCTATCCATTTCATTTGACACTGAAGGCAATTACACAAACGTAAATCAATATCGTTAACAGACAACAATCTCTCACAAACTACTGCCTCTGCTTGTGATTTGCGATGAATTCATGTTTCCCGTTCAATCAGGCCTGTCAATGTATATGGACATTGGACATGTCGTGTTTCCCTCTGATTTTATCAGCCGCTTCAAACTTGATTGAAATGGGTTATGAATAAACTATTAATTTAATTATTTTTTGTTTTAATGTCAATTGATTCGATAAAGCATGTATTCTTTTATTTATATGCGTAAAAAACATGTTTTCTACTTAACGATGAATGTAAGTAGGCATGTTTAAACTCAAAATTCTACTCATATATGAATGTAGATAGGCGTGCTTAAACTTAACATTCTACTTATCTATGAATTTAGGTAGGCGTGCTTAAACTCAAAATTCTACTTATCTATGAATGTAGGTAGGCGAACTTAAACTCAACATTCTACTTATCTATGAATGTAGGTGTGCGTGTTTAAACTAAAAATTCAACTTATCTACGAATGTAGGTAGGCGTGCTTACACTCAAAATTCTACTTATCTATGAATGTTGGTAGACGTGCTTAAACATGTTTTCTACTTACCTATGAATGTAGGTAGGCGTGCTTAAACTCAAAGTTCTACTTATCTATGAATGTAGGTAGGAGAGCTTAACATGTTTTTACTTACCTATGAATGTAGGTAGGCGTGCTTAAACTCAAAATTCTACTTATCTATGAATGTAGGTAGGCGTGCTTAAACTCAAAATTCTACTTATCTATGAATGTAGGTAGGAGAGCTTAACATGTTTTTTACTTACCTATGAATGTAGGTTGGCGTGCTCAAACTCAAAATTCTTTCTAACGAGGCTGTTTTATTATGATGTATCCATTATTATTAGAAGACAGGAATTGTGAAAAAATGTGAAAAATTCACATTCCATTGAATAAACTTATTTTTTCAGCTATGAAAGTATAATATAAATTATCTGACGTGTTGGTAACATTTGGGTTATGAATGGTTGAAGTTTTGAGGTTGTGAATTTCGGTGTTCCTAACTACTGGGTGCAATTTTAAGGTGGAAATAATATAACTGTAAAGAATAAAAATAATTACTCTTTTGGACTATGTTTTTCACTTGATTATGGGTTTCCTCGGGCGCCCTTGACTTCTTCTATCATTCACTACCACGACATACATTCTCCTCACATCCTTTCTTCATTCATCTCGCATGCCACCAAGAAGTGATCTCACCTTTCAGTCAACCAGAATTAAGCACATAAATAACTTTTCCTTGCCCGTGATTTATATTAGTAAAAAAAAGATACACGAATTACATAATATAACAATTACATAATATAATTACACAATATAGTAGGTTATTAATTACATAATATAAGTATTCGATGTACCCCCATAAATAAGCAGGGCTTGTGTGTATGGGGGTGTTGTTATATTTGTTTATATTTGGTACGATTCAGTTCAAATCATCCATTACGTATGCAGATTAGTACGAAGTTAATCATTGAATAGCGGGAAATGACATACTTGACTTCACAATATGGACTAGTTATACCTTTGGTTATGGCAATATGGCATTCATCAATCATAATTGACTGATAAGTAATTGAAGGCCGTGCCTTCGCGAGAGGATGTAGATGTCAAGATATTATCTACTGTTATTAATGTAGATACCTGCATAAAAAACGGTAGCTGACTGCTGACTGCTATGTAGGACATTATTAATGTTTTTCCCTGCAGGAAAACATTATCAAAATACATTGACGTTCAGCAGTATGATTTGTTTACTAGTAGCTACCCCTGGAAAGATAACATCAACACGGTACTATTTTGAAATACTAGTGCGATGTCCCAGAAATGGAGAAATATTGTTTTGCAGGCAAACCACCTCTACCAGGGAAAGTAGCAAAGAACATTACTACATATCGCAACTTCTGTCAGCAATCTACCGCCCTGCCAACAACACCACCTTTCTAAAGGATTAATTATTAAATGTGTATCTAGTTGTTATTCAAGGCATTTATCTTAAACAATACACTTACACACCCCTCCAGCAGGTGAAAGTAAGTCCGTCTGCATCTACACAAAAGACAAAGTTTTTAAATGCATCTTGCAGCATTATTTACAGTATGACATGCAAACCTTCATGGTAGATATTATTTTTATTTTTTTTACACTTCAACACAACAGGGGTATGTTACCCCTTGGACAGTGTTTAAACCTACTTCGTACAAAAGTCTTCGAATAATTTATTTGAATGCTGAAATTAGTATCGGTGACATTTTCACGACCCACCTCCTCCGATAATGTTGTCACCCAGTGATTGGCTTGCAAATTTAATGCCAGGAATGCAGCAGGCTGAGATCGATATCTCTCGACTCCCGAGGCACTCGCAATTAATTACATTTTAGAATCAGCAACAGGAGCGTGGGCAGAGATAAACGCGATTTCTCTCTATTAGCAACCCGCTCAGATCGTGAACAGTTTACTATCATGACTGTTTGACATTTACAAAGAAGTTGTCGAGTCAAGACTTGCACTCAGGAAAGCATCTGTGACGGCACAATACTCGCATCTCACAAAATCACAATGATCACTGGGTCTGTTCAGAGCTCAGGTTTAGAGAGGCCATTACTTACCTGATCAAACACTTAGTACTCGGGCACACTCAGAATGATGGACTTGTTGACTCTGGGACTTAAGGTCAATAATCACACGAACAGTTTAGCGTTCTGCCTTACGAGGCACGGATTTTACTGGTCGTGCCACCAGCGAGTGTAGTGATTGCCATGATGTCCTATGATTGTCATATCAAGAATATGATTTGTGATTGTATTTGATGTGTGACAGCTGTGATTACGATCAATTCCGAATAAATGGTGTATTGTACAATGAAGATGTTATAGAAGATATTTTATTCAAGGAGTAGTTACAAAACAGCAAATTTTATCAAACGTTAATATAAATTAGAATTAACAGTAACTACCAATCAGAATTAGAAAAATGCCCAGGCCATATTTTTTTTTTTGAAGTGCCAAAGAGCTCTAGATATTTTACCATTTGGAGCATATTAAAACTATAAGTACTATAATGAAACTATATTCACGATTGGTTAATTTACGAAAAAATATGTAATGCAAATTACTAAAATATGTATACTAGAATATATAGAACCTAACATAATCTAACAGGTTACGTAATCAGCACACAAAACTTGTGCAAAAAATTGTATAATGTTGACATTTGAAACAACAAATTCAGTTGTTTTATGACTCATTGTGCTCAAAAGTCATTGGTTTGTATGTTATTCCATCCCACGACACGATTCTTTGAAAGACACGACTTTTAGTTACATATTTTAAAAGGACCATCTACATAGCATCCCTACAGGTTTGCCATTTAATTCAACAAAAATAGTTTTTAAATGTTGAATCATTCAATTGCAAAAAGATTCCCCTGCATCCAACCTACGGGTGTGATATTGCCCGAATCCCCATGACCCACCACTGAACAAACACACATTGAACAAACAGTCGCGGCTACTGCACTTAAATGCCTCAGATCTGAGATGACGAACCTTTCGACAGAACAACAGACCAACAGACAACAGACCTGATGCCGAGAGAAGTGTTCAAATAGCGACCGGGACGTGAATGGAGAACGGCAAACCCTCGACAAGTCGAGAAGACAGCGGGAGTCGGACCACTCGACCACCGAGACTGAACCACGAGTGGGCGCAAGACAGGGTTTGATTCCCAGAAGCGTACGTTTCAAGTGGCGTTGAAGTAAATTTGATTGATTTAAAGATGGCTCAAGGGGTATTCAGTGTTTTACTTGGCACCAGGAAGCGGCTAAGTTGGCTTCAACATAACGGACATACTTCCAGTGTGTGCTAATGTAATAATATAATAATGATGTGTCTTGACGTGATTGAAGTCTAGGTGGGTGGTGAAAAAACTATTCAATGTGGAGGTTAAAGCTATACATAAGTCAACTACAGCTTCCTAATAAAATATGAATGGCTTTAAAAATTAGATAAATAACCCACCAATACAAACATACAAACCATCACCTTACAACCTGCCTAATTGAGAGCTAATAATTAGTGACTTAAAGAATTATTTTTAATAACTAAAGACTCACTTATGCTTTAACTAACATTTTCAATTCATATATTTTAAAAATGTATACTTACCTACACAGGTTGTTAAATGGACGTACTTGACTTACTTTAACCTGTTATTCCCGAAATTAAATTGGAGTAAGAATTGTAACTAAAATTTTGGTTCCAGTTTTGTTTTTTTTTTTTCAACTTTTAACACTACAAAATCAGTAAGTATTGGATACTTAGGGTCAATGTGAGTGGTTGGGTGGGTTACTTGGATGATTGAAAAGAAATAACACGTGGAAGAATTATTTTGTTTAGTTTTAAAGAAAAAAAAATCAAAAGTCACCGAAGACCAAAATTTTATTTACTGTATTTACTCCTAATAATATCAGGAATCACTGATTCAAGTAAGTCAAGTACATTCCTCAACATCCTGTACATTATCAATTGGTTTATATTGTACATTAACCATTGGTTTGCCCGACGCTCACAATTAAATTATTTCTGATGAACGTATTGCTAAAATCTCAAATATTTCTTGAGGAATCCCTGGGGCTGGAAGTCATTTATATTTAATCCGATAAGCACCATATGTAATTTTTATGGACCGTGAATTAGTAACTTCCCGAGAGACCGAATTTTGTTTTTACATTGACTTCATCACTTGTCGTTTAGAATCCCACTTTATTTGAAAGATTAGACATGGCAAATTCAACTGCAGGTCTGTCCAATACACTAGGGCAGCGCGTCACAATTTTTTGTGCACGGCTGCTTCACTTACGTCGTTAAGATTCTGGCTTTATTTTAAGGTATTTTCTAGTCCTAAAAAAGTTGAATTGTTACTTTACCCCCGGACACCATATATGCATATATATATATATTTAATGTTTTGCTTTTATAAAAACTAACCGTAGATATTGATAACAAGAGGGTACGTGAGAAGTTTACAATGTTATGCATATTTTTTAGCGAAAGAACGAAGAAAGAAGTGTAAGGAGAATATATGATGCAAATGTTAATTGTAGAAGAAATCGGAGGCGTCCGAGAAAGACGTGGCACGATCAAGTAAACCAAGCTCTTGAGTCGGGCCATGTAAAGAGTCAGAATACAGAAGAGTATGTATTAGACCATGTGTGAACGTGAAATGTGCAAAGAATGTGAGTCAAGACCGAATTGTTTGGCGGTATGTACTCTCTGCCTTAGTTAGTTAGTTAATTTTAGTTATTGTTTTCTGTGAGCGTTCTATTTTGATCAACTATATATCGTATCTTTTGAGAATATTTTTAGAAAATAATAAACAAAAAGCACTCATGTTGACTGTTGCAGCCCTGAAAAACTTGATTGAATATTTAGTTAGACCTCAGACCTTCATCTTTTAAAAGCACACACATCTTTATTAAGTCTACAAATAAGATGCCACTGCAACCCGCAGTGCAAACAATTTAATTTAACGAAGAAAGGCAACAACCGTCGCCTGAGAACACATCAAATAAATTGTGTAAACTCGGTTTATTTGTCGATATTTAGCGCTACAGGATTATTACCACGGAATGATAAAAATTAATGCTGCAGAACAATAATGTCTACATTTACACAACGCTTTTTGAAACACCTATAAAATAAGTACCTACGTATTCGTAACTAATATTCTAATTACAAAAGTGTATTAGTTTGTCCTTCTTTCAAGTCACAACGGAGCGACCGATCGAAGTGACTTTTTGTTCGAAGTGAGTTTGAGGACTAGCAAGTGACGAAGGCAACTTTTTATCCCGGAAAAACATTTCATTTCAGTGGGAAAATTTTTGTACATTACTTTCACCCTTATGACACGCGAGCTTAACAGTGAATAAAAGCGAATACAGGGTTTTCCAATAAGAGGTGTTATTTTGATATTCAAAGAAAAATGCCATTTTTTGAAGTGAAACTTCTTTAGGCGCGTAATGAATTTTCGGGGACGGAGTAAAACCGAGTCACGATCGAAACGAAAATGCGGGTACCCCCACCACCGATTAAAGTTCATTTGATCTAGTCAAAGTTTTGAAGTAACATATAAATGCTTCTTAGCTCATCCCGACAACTGGCGTTGGTGGTGTAATGGTCAGCATAGTTGCCTTCCAAGCAGTTGATCCGAGTTCGATTCTCGGCCATCGCACATTATTTTTTTGTTTTTAACGCCTTTTTCATTCAATATCTTATTTTTTAGTAGGTCAGAACATTTTTTAAAAGAAAATAATATTGCAAAATAATAAAAACACTTATCTCACTGTGATAAAACATTACTCCGCTAGAGCGCGCTTTGCGTTATTGTGTTGGATTAAAATTATTATCTAATCCGTATATTATGATAATTGTATTACATTTATTTAATTAATTTATTTATTTTGATAATATGTAATAATTTTCAAAGTTTTGAAGTAACATATAAATGCTTCTTAGCTCATCCCGACAACTGGCGTTGGTGGTGTAATGGTCAGCATAGTTGCCTTCCAAGCAGTTGATCCGAGTTCGATTCTCGGCCATCGCACATTATTTTTTTGTTTTTAACGCCTTTTTCATTCAATATCTTATTTTTTAGTAGGTCAGAACATTTTTTAAAAGAAAATAATATTGCAAAATAATAAAAACACTTATCTCACTGTGATAAAACATTACTCCGCTAGAGCGCGCTTTGCGTTATTGTGTTGGATTAAAATTATTATCTAATCCGTATATTATGATAATTGTATTACATTTATTTAATTAATTTATTTATTTTGATAATATGTAATAATTTACAGAAAAAAAAATTAAAACTATCTCCCTCTGATAAAATATCCGTTCGCTAGAGCGCACTACGCGATCTTGTGTGGGATTCTATTTCTGTACATTGTACATTATTTTTAAAAATATATTATATTTTATTTTGAAAATTTTTGGAACTATACATTAATCGAACGTCATTCATCTATAAGAAATTATTAGAAAAAGCAAATCCATGCTTCGTCGTTGAATTATTTAACCTCTAATTTTCAAACTAACCTAAGAGAGAAAATAGAGATGATGAAATGAAAATAGAGAGAGAGGAATACTAGAAGTTTCACTTCTGTCTTGCGTAGGCTTGACACACCCAGTTTTTTTTTTATATAAATGATCGAATGTTTATTTTATTATAAAGAAAAATATAGGCCGTTAATAGTGAAAAATAACATCAGTCAAATGATCACCACGACCACGCCTACAGAACCATTTCCTTTTCATGAAATTTTCCATAACCAAATGGCTGCCTTATGTCCTCGATAGCCTCGCGAATTCCATCTTTGAGGTCTTGAATCGACGCTGGGCTGTTGACGTAGACCTTTTCTTTCACGTAACTTCAAAGGAAGAAGTCGCAAGGTGTTAAATCACAAGATCTCGGTGGCCAATTGTGATCACCTCTTCGAGAGATAACACGGTCCGGAAACTTTTCCCGTAAAAGATCAATGGTTTCGTTGCTTGTGTGGCACGTAGCGCCGTCTTGTTGAAAGTAAACGCTGTCCAGATCAATACCATCCAATTCCAGCCATAAAAAAATCATTAATTCCTTAATAAATATTCAAAATAACACCTTTTATTGGAAAACCCTATATTTAACATTTTGAGTCATCATTTACGATCACAAAACGTTAGCATCAGCACTGTCTACACAAGACTAATTTCCATTAAACCTTGTTTCAGAACCGACCGGTTTCACTACGCTCGTGTTATCTGCATTTTCAGAATGGTACCTACTTATATCTTTATGTAATCAAGGTAACTTTTTAATTCAGGTGTAAGTAAGACGAATTTTTAAAATATTTTTAATAATTACTGAACCACATGGAGAAAAATTTATTTATTTAAAATGCTGTTAATTTATTCAAAATCTGGTAAAACTATTTGTTTTCCTGTTAAAACGTTAATAGCGATAACCTTTAATGGATGAATTGACAGTGTTCCTAACAAATTATCAGTTAAAAGCGAATGTTGAATGAGGATGGCGGAACACGTATTCGTACAAATACTGATATTAATATTGACAAACCGATATTGTCACATTCCGTCATGATATATATAAGGAATAGAACACATGTTCTCGATATATTCTGAACGACTTATATGTTATTAGAAAATTGGCATGCTATCACTTTTTAACAGGATCATTTTTTTTTCGAGCCAAAGCGTTTTAAACTCAAATGTGGTTTAAAATATCATTTCCATTTATTATAATTGAGGTAATGTGTTTATAATTATTCTAAAGTTTTCTTCAGCAGTAACAAGATTTGCTTTAGTGTAAAATACATCTGAAAACTCTACGATAATGTAGAATGTCATAATTGTTAGAAAAAACAAAAATAAAAATAATTCTACAAACTAATGAGCAATGTATTTGTAAAACAACCCAAATGCCAATAAAATATTGTAAAAAACCTTTTCCCACCCTTCTGAATTGCGCTTAATATCAACCAATCAGAACAAATAAATAAAATGAAATATTTTCTTCAAAAAACTTGTATTCATAAATTAAATATTTTTTACCAAACATAACAAACATCGTAATTTACAACCATAGTAAAAATTGTGGCTCCCTTATCAGGCACAAGAGCTCCTCTATATAACATTTTTTAAATCAATCAAACTTTTACAAACATCTCAATATTTTCGAATTCATCTTAGTATTTTGATGATCAACAGTAATTATTATTACTTCATAAAGAAGTGCCTGCGCATTTGTCTGAAATATGGAATGTAGCGAGACATTTTAATTGGTAATAAATCGAAAAACAAATTGTACGGTCTTTGAACGATGTGTAATAAATACATCGTTTAACGGTTGTGATATGATTTTCCTTTAGTAAGGCTCGTAGATGCTAGAGTCATACATTTCATTTCTGTAAGACTTTATTCATGCAGAATACATTTTTGTGTAGAAAACCATTTGCAAGGTTTTCACCAAGGCGATATTTAATAATAATCTCGTGTTTTGTTCAAAAATCAATGTAAATTGATCATTCATTTCATGAAATTTGATATGTTTCACTAACAAAGGCAATATGGTCTGATTACATTTCTGATATGTCTTTTATAGATTTATCAAGCCAGAAAATTTTCTGTAATCACAAAGTATTTGTTGTTGTTATATAAACGAGCGCAAGCACAAGTCTAAATTATCGATGTGATACTGTTATATTTCAGATAAAGATATGACCTTATTAAATGTGTGATCTGTCATATTTCAGTGACGTCTTAATTTTTTCTAAAATGGTCCATGGCTGTATGAGAAAGACACCCGGTTAGCAATCGCATGATAAACAAGGTACACATTGGCTACATAAAAAAATAGATATGATTAGATCTGTAGGTATTATATTTTTTTTATTATGGTTACTAACTCAAGTTTAAAATAAATTGCTTTGTTAGTTATTTGTTCGTTCGACTGCCTCTGTGGTCGAGGAGTAAGCGAAGTCGCGAGTTCAAAACCCGGCGTGCGCAATCAAATTTTATTTGATTAATTTGTGTTTCCACAAATTACCCATTAAAAATAAATACGGTACTTGACTTACTTTGACCGGTGATTCCTGGCATCATTTCAAGGAAAAAAAATGAAATTTTGAAATAAGTAGGAATTGGACAGCCAGATTTTTTACAATTTTTTTTGATAAAAAAATAACATCAAAAAAGTGAAAAGAGACAAAAATTTCGTTTACATTTTTTACTTCAAAAAATGTCAGGAATCACTCGTTAAAGTTAGTTAACTTCGTCCCTTAACACCCTGTATAGTATGCTTGTGGCAAGTTCAAGTGTACTATCAGTATTGCCCTGGTGTTAGACCATCATTCAGAATTGAAACGTTACTTTAAATGGCTTTTACCGTGTTTGGTGACGCGGTCTGAATAGCCAGGAACTTCCCCACCTACCTCTTTCTCATTTTCTTCTTTCCCCACTACCTTCAGCCTCACAAAATACCCCAATTGGGGATGCCATAGTATCATTGTCTCTAGATAGTTGGGGGCAGTTGGGACTCTTGAATAAATTATTATTACCAACAGATATTTAATAGACGTCATTTTTATTTCAAGCTATTTCCGAAAAGGTCATTTTTTTAATATCGGCAAAAACACTTCATTAATGTCTATATAATATCAAATGTTTGATTTACCAAATCAAATACTGAACACATAATCGAATTGGCCGAATTTCCAAGCAATTTGTAACAGACCTGGTCAAGGGAAGTTAACGAGGGAAATGCGAAAATGGCCGTGTTTTTGAGTATTGGAATAGTGGTAGTCAAAAACCAGTCTAAAAAATGAATATTATTATTATGCTGCACTAAAGGCCCTCTTCACCGTATAGCTGTACCAACACTGCACTTCTTCAGCGCCCTTGAGGTAATTTTGCACAAAAACGGCGCTATAAAAATCATCAAAATATTATTATATATAAATATAATGTCTCAATTTTTTTTAAATTGTAAATGCTATTACATACAGCCAAATTTATTTACTCTGCCTAATTACATTTAGTATACCAATTGGAAACACTCGATCAAAAATTATTTTTTTATTGTACCTGGATTGCATGCAGTTGGCATTACTTTAATTTAGTTACATAAAGACTACAATAACGAACCTCATAATTAAATGTTAATTTTAGTTTTTATTATTTTTTAAGTGTTCCACTTTATGAAATTTCTTTAACAAATTTTAATTATTTAATAATTTTTCCACTCATTTTTTTATAAATATCACGTGTCTGCATGTGAGTATTTTATGAATAAATAATTAATTTCTTTAGTTGAAGGTATCTTATTACTAAACAAGTCTTAACATCCAGAGTAACTGATATAATAAATTATATTAATGTTTTCTAGGCCGTAGATTCTATTGAAACCTTGTTCGCCAACTTCCCACTCACTCCATGAGAGTTGCTACTGTATTGAATAGGTTTTATTTATCTTTCTCCAGGTGTTGAATGTCCTATTGGCGAATTACATTACAAGCACTGGAAAATGTAGTTATGATCACTATTTGGACTGCAATGTGTTGCCGAAGGATTTTAAAAATTGAAATACGATCTTTTGAACACGCGAAAATGATTGTCATTATGTTAAGTCTCATTAAAAGACAATTGAAAATGCATTTTGTTTATGCGATTCATTTCGATTAGATTTCATTGATAATTAATCTAAAATTAGATTTAATATTGAAGACAATATTAGTGATTTCTAAACGAAAATCTGAAACAGAAAAATCAGAAAAGGATACGGTCACATCTAGGACCGTATCCTTTTCTGATTTTTCTGTTTCAGATTTTCGTTTAGAAATCACTAGTATTGTCTTCAATATTTATATATTACAATTTGAGGTTTTACTCAATAAAGTTATTCCGAAAATAAATAAAATTAGAATATTTCGAAATTGATTTCTCGATTATGGTTATCGCTGTTAACTCGTCGTCCCACGGGTCGGTAAGCAATCGACATATACCGAATGCTGCAAGACCCAGCGGATAAAATTTCCACGATGAACTAGGCTGAAGACCGTTACCTTACTATTGAAAACATTTGTTGCGCATCGTTTTGCAGCATTCTGGTTATGTTGATTGCTTACCGACCCGTGGGATTAAGGGCTTACACTGTAAGCTTTGCGGGATTGGCCGTCAAGATTGGACAGCTTATGAAACAAAAGAAAAAGTGAAAGAAAATGACCTTTAAGTGAGCACCAGGTAATTCGGTCTAATAATAATAATAATAGTAATATTTTGATCATTTGTACAGTACAGTTTTTGTGCAAAATCACCTCGAGATCACTGTACAAATATATTATAAATTCATAAAATGCTATTATTGTAAACTATTGACCAGACTAACCATTATAAAATTAAATCAACTTATGGCAAGGTGATTTTGCACAAAAATGGCGCTATACAAATCATCCAAATATTATTATTATTCATTCGTTCGTCGATCAATAAAACAAAACTTAATGTACAATGCGTTTGGCCAGTGAAAGTGATGCTGCGTCAGAAAGTACATTTATAATTATACTTTTTTATATTCTGTATAAACAGTTAATACACTGAAGCATCCTTATAGAGAAATTTAAATACAGTTCGCACTCGGAGAACATAAATTGAAACACGTGTAGTTGGAAATGCTATTATTTAATTCTGGTATTTATTTTTAAAGTAAATATATTTAAGTTCTTTAATGAACATGATTAGGATAAAAGGCTAATTTTATGATGAGCTGTTAAAATTTTATTAACATTTATCTTTATAAATTTAATTCGTCCATTGTTATGAGATGTAATCAGGTTTAGAAAAATGTAAATCCAATAAAGTGTGATGGTGGCAAACACCTATTTTTAAATATGTAGTTACCCGTTTGTCATATTTTGTAGAAATGGTTTATCTCAATGACCTGTCGATTGTTTAATAGCCGTTACTTGTTATAATATTGATTGTAATCTCAACTATATTAATAGTTATTTTAATATTCATTGTGATCACTCAGGGAAACAACAAAAAACAAATATAAGCCATTACGTAGAACACCTGATTGGTATATTACATAAAGGATTGATTGTAGCAAATCGAGAACCCTTCTAACCAGGTACTTTAGAAATGTTAAGTTGGTACCTGTTTGAAAGTGTAACAATTATCTTTGATAATAAATAATGTTGTTATTATCGGATGATTGTTTAGTATTACATGATTTTATCCAGATACATTGTAGAAAGTAGTTTACCTTTAGCACAATAGATTGACACACTTAAGTTTGCAATCGCAGTAAATACGAAACAATTCATGGGTTTAAGAAAAAAGTAATTTCTTTCGTTCCTCCTTTGAAGCCTCCAGAGATAGTGTGTCCAGCTTTTTCCTCTCATAACCACTTTAATAAAAATACTTACTCTAGTATCTCAGTTCCCTTCGATTAATAAATTACTCTTCTTCAATCGGATGAACGTTCTTAAAATGCAATCTCAACTGGGGTATCCGACAGCCGTGTACTTGTAATTCTTGTGAATGGACCATTTTAGATCTTTGACATCACTCAGCGGGCATTACAGAAGCGTTCGTTATCTCGAGATGCATTTTGCACTTGCATATTAATGAAACAAGTGAGACAGGGTGGAATCTAGGAGCAAATAACAAACATGCAATCAAATAAAATTGAGAGGTATCCGTGCTTATATTGGTATACACGCTTATATTGTTAGACCGATTTACTGAAGTCATATTATCTCTTAGAATTTCACGATCAAATCGCAAAGCTTCAGAGAATTCGTCATTCACGACAGTGCAAGAAAAAAATTGTTTTTAAGTTTTACAAACAGACAAAAGTCTCTACTTTTGTTTGTTTGAAAATTGAGTTCGAGCATAGCTTCTCCTTTTACCATAGACTAAATTAGACTAGACACGGCATATTGATTTAAAAATAACCCCAACACAATTTTGGTTTGGTTCACATTCACGTTTATGAAAAGGCCCACGCATTATGTCGCAATGCGAAATGGGCACTGTGCATTGCGTTTTACCTTTTGTTGGTCTATTTTGCTTCTCAGCTATGCTGGGCAAGTTCATTTTTTCAATCATAAAAATAACCGAGTTCCAAATATTTAAATTTGAATTATGTCCATATTACAACACCTCTGACAACAAATTCTCCGTGGTTTCGCTTACGAGTTTGAACGCTTGTACAAGGAGTTTAAACAGAGTTTGGTTGTTAAGTTTATCTCCATATTTGTGAGGTACGCTACGTGGCGTTATTTTAAAAATGAATTTAACTAGACAGGGCTAATCTAGTATAATACATCAATGCCTTTTATATACTTACCTATTGAGGTTACGGGCGTCAATCGCTTATCATATTCGCAAAATATACAGGACCTTACTTACTTAATGAACGTGTTTAAAATTTTACATCACTGGTAAACAACCATGAATTTATCGGAAACGGTTGTTTTAATTTTATAACCCATTCATTACATAAGATAAGCGTTGGTACGATAGTTAAAATTTTTTGTCAATCGCACACACATTTAAAAAGAGTGTGAAAATTATTAAAAATAAAATATAAATTTATCTATCTTTACATCCATTAATTAAAACCCCTAGAAATTTCACAGCACGGGCTTGAATTGCTGAATTTAATGTTGTAGGTAATGTATAAAAGAAGGTAGAAATACGAATCTCCAAACAAATCAGTTTCTAAAACTACCAAGGATATAAATTGATCGAATCAATCAAGATCCAAACTTAAAAAATATAAAATATGTCATTAAAAGAGTATTTTTTTAACGATATTTCATGGGTAACTTTTTTTTAAATATAAGTAATTAATTATCTTATGATCTTAATTTGCATTGTGTACATCTTGTCTTTGTATGGTTACCGATAAATGAAGACTGTGACCACAGGTGTACTAATGGTGACCGGATAAATCATCAAAATGATAATTCATCACATCTTTAAAAAGTTATATAAAGTCATGGGAAGTGATGAAACAAAAACTTTATTAACTGGGTTAAGTAGGTTAGGTTAGGTTAGGTTTCTAATGACTTTATATCACTTTATAAATGTGTGTTGAATTGTCACTGTTTTCTAACTTATTATTGTCTTGGGTGATTTTTGTTGTTGTGGTTTTATATTTTTCTTTACTAAACTTAATTAATGTGATTTCATATCTTATTATTTTTATTTTTGTTGTTGTGGAATTATATTTTTCTTTACTAAACTTAATTAATGTGATTTCATATCTTATTTTTATTAATAATATGATATCGTGTCTTAATATGATATATTGTTTTAATGTGATATCTTGTATTAATATGATATCTTGTCTTAATATGACATCTTCAATCAACCTCTAGAATAAACTCTATAAAATAAATGTGTTTCCTACTTGTTATGTTTATATAATGTTGTCTAATGGGTAAGTCACAAGGAGGAAATCCATAAGTGGTTTAATTTTGGCTTTACTACACGTGTATATACTAATAAAGTGTACACTATTGATTTCCCCAAAAACTGATAAAAAAATGTATGCGTATATAGTTTTTTTATTTTCAAATTTGGTCCTAAAGGAGCATTCAAAAGGATTCGCTATAATTTGTTAAAATTGCATGAAAAATAATAAAATACTTTTTTTTTCCACTAACTTATCGTTCATTGTGATTGTTGGCATCATTGAAATATCAAAATGATCCGATCCATGCAGCCGCGGAACCAAGCCAGAGCCTGCCCGACTGAGACAGCAAGAGCTGTGGCAGTAAATCGTCCGGCCTGCGCTCTGATGAGCCATAAACTAGGAGTGGCGGCATCCGGCCTTACCCACAAAGAGATTGAGTTATGGCACTGAATCCTCGACGTGCCATCGCCAAGTGAAAAGTTGCCCGGTAGGTAGGTATCTAACCACCAATCTGCGCAAGGATATAAGCACGCAAAGTGTTTATATAAAATTTACAGACCCGTGAAAAATCACGGGAGAGTCTGAATGGGTTCGTCTGCTATTTTTTTAAAGTTTTAAATTTTATCATTAAACATGCCAATTCATTCGTTTAGGGTCAGTTTTTAATAGGATTACGGATGATTTGTAGAGATTTTTAATAAATTAACAACATTTTATATCAAGTTAGTTAGTATTGTAAAAAAGGTTCCATGATAACTCAAAACAGTGACAATTCAACACACGTGATAAAAAGTGATATAAAGTCATTAGAAACGATGAAATTTTTATTTTAACCTAACCTAACCTAACCTAACCTAACCTAACCTAACCTCACCTAACCTACGTAACCTAGTCAATAAAGTTTTTGTTTCATCACTTTCCATGAGTTTATATAACTTTTTAAAGATGTGATAAATTATCATTGTAATGATTTATCCGGTCACCAGGTAAAAGAGATGCAATGGTGTATTGTGACGTCATTCAAGACACTATTCAGTACAAATCATAATTCGAATGGCAGTGCTGCAGAACATGCTCTAATTGGATACATTTTGTAAAAAAGTTATTGTAGAAGCCTTGGGCACCTTATTCTCGAAAAATCAGGTTCAATTTTAAAATGTCAATTTAAATAATATTGCTTTAAATATAAATAATATTGCTTTATTTCACTTGAGTGATTTTTGGCACATTATGCCAAATTTGAAAACGTTTTCAGCGATCAGTTGGAATAATGTGTTTACCTTAAGCTAAACCTAAAAATATAAAAAAGTTGACATCTAGGTATATTCATTGGCTTTAAATCGCAGAAAGCAGTTTTATATATTTCCATTTTAATATTTTGAGGAATTGTATTAAATAAATAATATGGTAAATGCATATACATGATACCAATCGCTCGAGTGAAGAATAGGTAGGTATCTTTTATCTGAATTCTCCAAACAGACATATCCAATTTTGAAAACTATGACACAATTCAAAGCCACACAGTTCATTGAACTGGAATTAGACAAAGAGACAGACAACCGTAATTAGTATTTTTTTTAATGATGGTTCCATAATCTACCAAATTGAAAAATTATTATTTTATCAGAAATCGGCAAATAATAGTGGCAATTTTATTTTTGTATTTAATTGAACGAAATGTTGTAGATGACCAACTAAAACCATAGACATATGAATATTAGTAGACCTGCCCTAAGTGATTAAAAGCGTATTATCCCCACTCCCCATACCGGTTCCATTGGAGCCGGCTGTGCTCGCGTATGGCCTCAAGTGAAATTTGAAAACGTGACGTCATCATTCTTGTGCGAACTATGGTCGAGGCATCATCGGTTCATTTTACGAAATAACACGGCAAAATGTTGACTTGTACTATGAAAACTTGTAAAAATAGATGTGAAAAAGAGAATAAACCCAATTGTCGTATTACATTCCATATATAAGCATTATTTTACTTTATTTTAAGCATATTCACATCGTATAATATAGATCAGTTTTAGAAACATATTATACTATCACATCGAGAAACGTCTGGACGCGAAACACAAAGCTGGTTGGTTGCTGGGAAGTAAATTATGAACATTTATAAAAGTGTCTTAACTAAATACTTAAACGAAATATTCGACTCTGAAAATACAACCGAATTTTTTTGCCGAATTTGGACTTCGCAAATTTGTTCATAACGTGGCGAGTAATTTGCGCTCCCATGTAAAAATGTCTATTCATTCAAAATCAGATTTTACTTTTAAGAAGTAAATGGTGATATTATAATGCGAGATGCCTATTTACTGTCAGATTGATTTATTGACGAATCACAGTCAGCTTCACTCCCTTCGTTCTTCAACAGTTGATTTTACCCCTCGCCATTATCTTCTCGTCTATTAATTCCTATGTCTGTGACTAAAACGGATCAATCATTTCCCCATCAGCATACATACCCCAGATTTGTATATAGCGTTGACCTATAAAATCAGAAAGCCTTAGGAAGATTGAGAAGTTTCAGGAAGATTCAATTGAGAAAAAAACATGACAGGTATAACGTCATTATACCCACACAATTTTTTTATTGCAATCACATTCAAATCTTTCAGGAAACCCTATTTAGCGAAAATCTTCGCACTTTTGTGATAAACATCGAAAATGAATTAAATATTGCGATAGCATGAATCATATTCCTATAAAAGCATATTCTTTTAAAAAACAACATTATTTGAAACCTCTGATTTGATCATTGAAAATCGTCAAGATTGATTTTATCACCCAACAAAACAAAATATTATTTATCTCAATCGTTTCGAATGACGTTATTAAAAATAATAACTGCTCGTAACTTCAGAAATAATAGTGCAGATTAAATCACACGATTGTTGATAACAATCACATGATTACTTACTGCTTCAAAAACATAACTATTATAGATCGTAATATGATTAAAATATTAATTACTGAGATAATATTGTTTTATTTTTTATTTATTATATTCTTAACTGATCTTGGTTATATCTGCTAGTAAAATCTTTATTATGGTACTATACTGTTAAAATATGATTGATTACTTTGTATATCTGCTAGACCAAATGGCAAATACATAGATAATATAAAAATATACACGGGCTGTAGAATATCAATCAATAAAATAGTGGAAACACGTTTTAATTATAAATGATATCGTACATTTTGTTTTATTAATTTGAATCAATCATCTCAAACGTGTTTACAAACAATATTTAATTATTAAAATTGGAAGATATCACTCAGGTCACTGGTCAGGTCAATTATTATTATTGATTTAATTGCATAATATATCACAAAATTCAGAAGCAAATTCATAACATAAAAAATTGTTCAAAAATCAGTTTATTTCAACTCATTTATAGAAAGGACAAAATCATGAAAGCAGTAAAAATTAAAGATAAAAAGAAACAACAATATTGCTTTTTTTAAAGTTACACCTTACAATAGCGCTCCTGTCTGCAGTGTGCAAAGACATCCTCACAACGCTTGGTCTGCGTTGTGAGGCGGGTTAAGGCCGGGCTTACTAATGTGGGTCTTAAAGAGTCCCGGAATACAAAGAAAAAACAGATGTTGGTAGTTCGTTCAACACTCTGGCCGATTTACACAAAAACGAATCGAAAAACAACCCTTTCTCACGAAGTCAACTGTGGACGGGTGTTCCGCTACCGTACAAAGAGTTTCCCGGACGTACACTGCTTAACAGGGAATCAATGCTGCCAGCTCCTTCGAGCAGATTCCATTGAGATACCTAGATACGTAGAACAGACTCATCATACCTACATTGCGTCGCTGCATTAGAGATGGCAATCGGTATGTTAACAACGGATTGTCAATCAGACGAACAGCTCTCCTTTGCAGAGAATCAAGTAAGGATATCAGGTATTTTGGGACTCCATCCCATTTTCTTTAAAAGTTTGAAATCTTTACAGTTTTGTTTCCGTTGGGTAACGATTAACCGAATTAAAGCAGAACTCGGCCTAGTATATGTCCTATCCTATTTTCATCTGCAAATTAATAATCTATGATTTACGTGCTATACTGCTGTGATATGCTTGCAATATGATCCTTAGTCAAAATTCTTCATTTTCTTTACTTTACCAAGCTGCACGTACGAATAGATAGGCAGCTACCTTGAAAACGTATGAGTGACTTATTATGATGTCTGATACGGGGATTGAACCCAGTCTGTCATAGCCATATCCATCTCTGCCACCATCGCTGTCAATTAGATCTTAACCAAAGTTAACTTGAATTCTCGTTATTCCTGTTGATTGTGAAACCGGCTTTACATATCATCCGGCCCGTTACATAATTCCGTGTGATACGTAGTTGTTAGGAGTCGGCGGCGGCGTTCGCGCAAGTCATAAGGTTGATATTCCTTTGAGACCGCCGCGCCGACACAGGCAGCGGACGGTAGCCGGACATAAATCCGTGACACCAACTTGTCAATCAAATTTGACCACTCGGGCGAATCTTGGGGCTTCCACATCGTGTCCATTAAGAGAGACGTCAGTTGGAATAGCGGCACAATTGAAGCACACAATCAACATGAAATTGCTTCTGGATTAAATGTGGTATCTCTTCCTAGTTACTTTCAATCAATCTCGGCCTACAGGAGATAATAGTCTCATTCATTTGAACTTGCCTCCTGAAAAACGAGCTATACTTTTATCGATTTTATCACGGTTTTCTGCTCTTATAGCTTCTGAAATAATTGTCCTGTTCATAATAATGTAATTACGGACTTAAACACGTACTTACTTACTCTTCAACAAAAGTACCTATGTGTAATCATTGTGACCAAGTGCTGAAAATCTGCACGAAGAAAACTTACTGAAAAAAAATATAGCTAATTTACTAAGAATCTCTTCAAATTATTCGTATTCCAGTTAAAAATGGGACGGTAGGCCTTTAAGGGAATGAATAGACAGGTGGCAAGTCGATAATACGTGTTCATAAAAATTCTAATATTTTCGAATTTCGTCATTGCGTACTATCAGTACAAATGCAGGTGCATTGACACGTGTTCCGAAATATTTAATGTGTAAGAAAAATTTATAAGAAGTTGGCATGCTATCCCGTTTTAATATGATTTTAATAAATCGAATTGGTTTTAAAACACTATTTATATCTTGATCGTAGTTTTTACGATATTAAAATTAATCATAGTCGATGAAGCAAAGCACAGGACATAATGTGATAATGACCATTTGGATAAGTAAGTTTTTCCTTCAGATTTGACATCTCTTCACCCTTGGAAGTTTGGAAGGCCAAGGGTAAAATACCAATCTCGATATTAAGACTGTTTGCGTCATTACATACATATTATTATTACGAATAAATTGTTTTGTTGGTTCGGTAACTCAATTCTTTCCAGAAAGGCATACGAATTTTGAAAGACCTGCGCTTTTTACGGACAAAACTATTTATTCATATTCATATTGCGTATGTACGGACGCAAACAAATAATTTGTCTTAATATCGGAAAGGAATATCTTGCGAAAGGTGTTTTAATCAAAAAATTAATTAGTCGCGCTTAACCTTAAGGTTTTTTGGTTTTGTATACCTTATCGAAATAGAGGAACTATTGTGCATGATAAGAGAGCCACGGTTGTTACTTTGGTTGCATATTATAATATAGAAGTAATACATAAATATTCTTAAGTTTTATTACATCATCCAGCTAAATAGTTCTTCACAGTAAAAATAAGTCACATCAGGCTTTCCTGTAAATAAATACAATACTACGACTTTCAAAAATCTGAAGTATGACATTTGACCTTCAATACGTTTGACATGGAATTTTGAGACGCGCTTTTTCACAGGTAAATATTAATGTTTGCAAGTGAGGAAACGAAAAGCAAGAAAAATCATTAAGATACATATTACCTTGCCAAGCGTATAAAATATATTTTAGTACGCTAGGAGCATTTCTTAAGGTTCAAAATACCACATAATCTAGCACTGCGAGCTACTAACAAATCCACGGTGGATTTATTCGCATACCAGTAGTTAAGATCAATAGCAGCTCCAGAAGAAAGGTAAATTATTTTTCGATAGTTTTCTTAAGCCTTTTCCATAGTTCTTTACATAATATTAAAAACATCAATGATTGTCTATCTTTTTACATAAAGTTCAATCTACGAACGTTAATACTAGGTACCACCAATAATCGATTCTTTATATTCCTTCAGATCCGCCGAATTAATCTCGCTCGAATCTGACGGATGGAGATTTTTTCCTTACTCGGCGTGCAGATCAAAAGCCAAGTTCTGAGGCACCGAAAGCCTAAACAATGGCTTTGTAAAGGCACAGGTGATGGATGAACTACCACTTGTCAACTGCGGATGCGGGACCGGAAAATTCCCCAGCCTCTGTCGGAATAATTTGGAAACAGGTAGCTTTACGTGTCTGCCACTAGAGCGACATCTTACGGTTTTTTGCATCATCATCAAGTCATTAAATGAAACTGTTAATGAGTACAATAATAATTATTATACAGGATTTTCCCATAAGAGGTGTTATTTTGAATATCCCGCTATTTCGGTAGATGTTACTTTTGAAGCTGTTATTTTTTGACATTTGACAAGTAGAAACTACGCCATTAATAAAAATGGAACGATAAATAAATAATTCAAATTCACTTGAGTGACTCAAATGCAAATCATCTTGAGTGATGAGCCCATTTTCAACTCGGTGGCTTCGTCAACAAGCAAAATTGTCGCATCTGGGGCTCGGAAAACCCAAGAGTTATTGTTGAACAACCTTTCTACCTTAACGTGTGACTGTTTGGTGCGGTTTATGGTCCAGCGGAGTCATTGGACATTACTTTTTCGAAAATAAGGCTGGAGTAACAGTTACGGTGAATGGATTGCGCTATCGAAAGATGATTAATGATTTTTTATGGTCGGAATTGGATGGTATTAATCTGGACAATGTTAACTTTCAACAAGACGGCGCTACGTGCCACACAAGCAACGAAACCATTGATCTCTTACGATTGAATATAAAAATAACACCTCTTATTGGAAAATCCTGTACTAGCTGACGTGTTCCCGGCGTTGCTCGGGAATTTCTGAATGGTTTCATGTAAAGTTTTGAGGTTATGAACTCTAGTGTACCTGACAACTGGGTGCATTTTTATGGTAGAAATAATATTATTGTATTGTAGTAAGTATTTGTTTCACTTGATCGTGCCATGTCTTCTTCGGGCATCCTCAACTTCTTCAACCTTTCAATTCCAAGTCATTCATTCTCATGACACCCTTTTCATCGCTCATCACGTACACTTATTTGATTCGTTCATTTTCTACCGTCACTTCATGTATTATCACGAAATTCACATTGTTACTTTAATCTGCATTATATCGAGTTTAATGTGACTCCGTATATCATTACCGTACAGAGATAATGAGTAATATCATCCTAAGGCGTCTCCGACTTGTTCTATAGTTTAAAGGATTCAGTGTTTATACTCTAAACACTGAATCCTTTAAACTATAGAACAAAATCCATTCTCATGTTCTTACTGTTATCATTCATGTTCATGGATATCCAGCTTTATGTTACAAATTCGGTTCCATGATAACTCAACACAGTGATTATTCAACACACATTTAAAAAGTGATATAAAGTCATTAAAAACGATGAAATAATTTTTTTTAACCTAACCTAACCTACTTAACCCAGTTAAAACAGTTCTTGTTTCATCACTTTCCATGACTTTCTATAACTTTTGAAAGATGTGATGAATTTATCCGGTCACCACAAATTCGCACTCATGCTTAGGTAAAATGATGTATCATCTTGGTGTAATTATTTATTTTATTTTAGGAAAATTAACAGTTAATTGGTTGGTTTATATTTATTTCCTCATTATACTTATACATTATGTAAAAAAAATAAAGCAGTATATATATATAGCTACATCCTGCACAGTTTCTGTGTTTTTAGATAATTATTGAAATTGTAACAGGTTTCATTCTATTTTAAGTACAATTTGGCGTATATTTCAATTTTGTACATATCAGGCATTTTTTGTATGATCGATGAGAATTGATGTATGATATTTCGGTAGATGTTACTTTTGAAGCTGTTATCTATGAAATATCTGTTTTTTAAATGTAAATATCTTTTTACTGGTTTATACCTATATAATAAATTTGATTGATACTGGTATGTAGTAGAGAGAACCCAAATAAATTGTAATATATTATTAAAAAAAGTTGATAAAAAAAATCTTACTACTTTTTTTTACATACGTACCATAATTATTTTATTCGTGTGATTTTTATAATTAATATCTTTGTACCCATATTCAGAGTCCTCCTTACTAGGATCATATTATAATCTATATTTTAATAATGGCTCCATGAACGGAAGATTTATGATAGAAAAAATAAGTAAGAACACTCTTCACTCCTTTCCAAAGTTTCTCCAGTACTGCGCAAGATAATTAATAGATAAATTAGTTAAGAAATATGATTTTCTATTTTAAATCATTTAAAAATTACTATTCATTTTACAGCCCACGGTTCCACATCACCCACAAATAAATAATATCGAAACCGGAAAGGCAAAATAGCGTAAGCAACAATATTAAAAAAAATCGTACAGTTTTGATTAGAATTTTTTTCTGATCAATACTGCATATTTAACATATTTTTAATGAATTGCCGCTTACGGGCTTTTGCCTTTCCGGCGTCAATATTTCAATTGTGCAACTTTTCCTCAACTATAGAAATTAAACACGCGTTTTCACGGCTTTAAATCGAATTGCAAGTCAGCTTTTACTTATTATTGTAATTGATTGAAAAACAAATATTATTAGAAGTAGTAGGATAAGCGGAAAATGATAAACGGAGAGAGGAGAATAAGAAAAAGAAGTGTTGACCGTGCCGCTACCAGCTGTTAGCTTCAGATCTGGGAACATAAGGAGAACATCGAGGAAGCTGATTGGGGCCACTCAAAGACTCAGATCACAATACGTGGCCACGCTAACAAAGGACATCTGATGTGATACTGGCCAGGGATACTGCAAGATTACTACATTTTAAAAATATATTAATAGTATTGATTTTTATTCAAATAAGAGGTGGTCGAATAGTTACGTACCTTAGTTTCGAATCCGGGGGTCTCAGGTTCAAATCCCGGCGTCAACAAGAAAGTTTTATTAGATTTACATCATAAATTAAAAATAAAAAAATCACACATAGTGTATTTGCGGCACGTTGCAGAGTGGTACAGACTTTTTTAATTTTCAAAAAAACGAACGATTCATCATATTTCAAAGTTAAAATTCAAGTTCTGTGGAGGTTCCATTCACGTTCTGTTATTATTTCACCGTGTGCCTGTTGTTCCACAGTACTTGGATAATAACAGAACTTGAATAGGACTTCTACATTACTTTTCGTTTTTTGAAATTAACCGTCTTAAGAGTATCGTACCTACTGGTAAAAGAGCAACATTCAGAATCGAATCTTTTCTTGAAATTGTTTTGGTCGTGTTTGGTGATCAGTTCGGAATAGCCAGGTTTTTTTCCACCTTCTTGTTCTTCATCTCCTTCCTTTCCCCACCAGTTTCATCGTCTCAACATATCCTGATTGGGGATACCATAGTCTCACTGACTCCAGACGGCTGGAAACAATGCAATATTCAAAAAAAAATATATATTGATAAAAATCTCAAATTTCATATTTTTAATATTTTCACAGATTGTACCGATAACTCGAAACGTCGAATTAAAATAATATTAAGGTGGTCTTATGTTTCAAGTAACGCAAAAGTTAAATAAATTTATATTAGTACTTACTGCTAGTCAAACAAGATATGTTACTAAGATATATTCTTGATATAGAATTTAAACTTGAAGACACGCAAGCACTATTTATTAAATAAATATGGAAGCCGTACTCTTAAATACCTAATACCAATGATTTTTAAATAAAATCAATAAAAACTTAAAATTTGAAAAAAATGAGAGACTATGTCCTAAAATTATAAAGCTGTGGTTAATTAACGAATATTTCACGTATCTTTAAATTTCTTAATGTATCTGCCTACATATCTTGTTACTAGGCAGGTATATTGAGATATTTTATAGATGTAATTTAAATTATCTAATATTACTATCTGATCTATTATAATGTTTCCTTAAAAGTATAAATGTATTTATCTACAAATACATCAAATTAAAAATGTTTAATTGGTAAAACCTGCAGACAAGCTGCCATATGACAGCTTTGTGGGACAACCCTAAATTTGTATAAATATTTTATTTACTAAATAAACAAAAATTAAAAAACTTTTTGTGACATGTTATTACAGAATAAAGAAACAGTAACAATAATAAAACTATCGATAAATTCCATACCCGCTTGATCGCACAGTAGACCTACTCGGCAGAAGATAAACAAAGAAACGCCATTAATTATTTAAATACCCCTGTTGACGAGTCCCGATAGCGTGGCAGCCGCCATTTCTGAATTGAATGGCCAATCATAATGATGTGGAGATAATGTATGGAGCTGTGCAGGAATAATAAATGAGGGCCAAAGAAATAATAAGAAATCTCCTCCGCTCTGACGATCAAGGAGGCAAGGGGCCTAGGAAGATGTAATGATAGGCAATTAATATCGGTGGAGAGCATTCGGCGCCCTCTGTGCGGTGGCCATTGTTTGGCAGGGCAGCCGATGTCACGTTTTTAGAAGGTTGATAAGATAAGTTTGGGGTTAAAAGACAGATCAGAATTTCATTTCCGGCAACAAAAGGGTATATTATTTTTTGTTTTTACTTACCTGCCTCAATGGACAATGTCGATTCTGAGACGAGAAATTGAAACATTTAATCGGTTACATTAAAATAAATAATCAGCATTTGGGCTTTACTTGGTAAGCATATTTTGAAAGTCTTACAGACTTGGAAGTACCTACGCAGGCAATACTCATAATCTTGATTTATTAAATCCGTATCCTCCCAACAATCACGGAGCTATTTTAAAATACCCTCACATGGAGCATGAAAGGTTATTTTAAAAATCGTGGGTAAGCACACTTTTTAGCATGTCCCTATGGCATTTGTGGCTTTAGCTAGTTTAGTTTTAATCTAATCGTAATAAATTAATTAATGAATCAATATTTCTATCATAAAAATTACGTAAAAGTACCTGCGTATTTATCGTAATTTATTTTTGGGGTATTATTCCGTGTGGCGCTTCCTCCTTTAGTCAACGTTTCGGACAGCTTCACGGTGTCTATCAGCAAGGTAATGCCACTCATGCCACTGCACTGATGATGGGCTCTGTAACGCTGTCTTGGCATTGGATAAAGGAGGAAGCGCTACACGGCATAATACCCTTAAAATATATGACATTAATTTCTCCTGCATAATTTTATTAATTCGTATTTCCGTGCTTAAAATTATTGCGAACTAAATAAGTTAGTATTTTTTTTATTTATAACCTAAAACCTCCAACATTATTGCATAAAGTACTTACCCATGAGGTGATTTTTTTGTGCGCTGTAAAAATTACTATTAATAAACATATTTTAAAAACCACCGCAGTTGATTCAACGTCCATTGAAAATCGTGCCTTGAACGCCTCAAAGTGACTAGGCGGGATTGTGCTAAGATAATGATAGTGTGGAGCCAAGGAGCCATAGAAAGACAACTCTGTGCTGACAAGCCTTCACATTTTTAGCTTTGAATAGCGAACACAAAGACCCGCCAATAAGCGCGAGGCGACTGCGCACACCCGGCAAGTGACGGCAGCCAGCGGAGAATCATTACACTGATGCGGCACTTGTGACTATCTGACACTCCACGTGACTCTAATACTATGTGACTCTGACACTCGGTGTGACTCGACTCTTTTGACTCGACTATTGTGACTCGATGCTCGTGACTAGATTCTGATGGCTCGACGTTTATGGAGTGGCTTTATAGGTGCCAAGACGTGCTAAGCCAATTAAACAAAGGTGGAGTCTGATATATCATTTTTCATGTTCCGACTAAATCTTTAAATTCAATCCTACCTCTAGACTACCCATGCCTTGTCTCCTTGAAGAAGATTTTGTCAATGCGAAATTGCAACTTAGTTTTTACTTTGCATTAAAAAAAAAATTACCTAACGTATTTTTTTTGCACTGTCACATCACAAAGTGTAACTAATGGTATTTTTACCTTGACGGGGCATATAATTTTGATTTAGTTAGTTGGTTATCAAGGTAATGGAGCTTATTTAATTTATTTGTTGGTTCGGTAATGGAGCTTATTTATTATTTGTTTATAGAATTTCAGGCGCAATTCCGTGGCTCTTACTTAAAAGGGTACATATCGGTAAAAGTGAATTTTTCGGATAACAAAATACAATATTAGATATTTTTCAGAGAAAAACGTTCCTGCACTATCGACGAATGTACTTCAAAAGAATCTTTGAAATTTGATCGAATTTCAAGTGTATTGGATGTTATACGAATTTATAAAAATATGTTTATTTCCGTAAAAATATATATCTTTCATTATTTGCATTTAAACATTACATGATATTTCAAAGCTGTTGATTTGCGTAAAAATATAGATCTTGAATTATTTCTCTGTACAACATAACATTACATTTTTCATTATTTTGAAAAGCAGTTCTTTTGCGTTAAAATATATATACATTTTTAATTATTTCCCTTAACTCTAACTTGTGTAAAAAAGATCTTGAATTATTTCCCTTTATTCAAACAAGTAACATCATATTTGTCTTTCTAACACCCTTTTCAATACTGATATTACCCTTCACTTAAATAAAATTTTATCATACTTTACTTAACTCCATTTGAGCGAAAATTCGAGTTACACCATTTTACTTGAGAGCCAGGAAACTATTCGAATTAAAGCATAACATATTTTGAGGGGATTGTAAGTTTTTTATGTTATGCCTTCTACCAAGTTCCCAAGTGTACAGGTTCAGTTTTCTATTTCACTACTATTTACAGCACTAGGAATGTGAGTGGGGAAGTTTTTTAAATATTAACATTTTTATTCAAATATCAATTCGTGATGCTAGGCTACTTTGGTATAAAAATTTGACGAATAAATACAAGAAATTTAAGAACGTACCTACCTAGTTTATAAATGTTTGTGTTGCACGTAAAGTCCTTCAAAACCGAGTTTCTTTTGAAAAGCAGATTATTTTATATAAAATAATAGATCACGTTTACATCGTACCAAATCAATTCTTTCAATGAGGCCGCCAAACAGAATGCCATTGGGCAAACAAAGTCCAATAAAATTGGATTCACAGCTATCGAAAGATACACCTGATTAAATAAGTCGGAAAAAAAACTCTTGACAAAAGAATTATGCGGGATGTGTTACAATTTGTATCAGCCTGTCTTGAGGTGTAGTATCCATCCCTTAATGTCAAAGATGACAACTTGTAGTTCTAGGTTCTAGGGAACAACTAATAAGATAAGGTTAGTGGTCTATAAGAAATTCTGTGTTATATCGGGCTAGTAAACCATGTACAAATCTGAAGTACGCTCAGCAATTAAATATGAGAGCCCCCTCTGGGCTGGATTCTAGAATACTTGATAAACCTACTTGATTCGGTGCAAAAGAAAGCGGTCCGTCTGATTGACAATCCGCAACAGACCGATTGCCATTTCGAAATCACAGACGCAATGTAGGCATGCTGAGTCTGTTCTACGTGTATTTTAATGGAGCCTACTCTAAGAAGCTAGTAGCATTGATCCCCGGTGCACCGAAATACAGGTTCACAGTTGATGTTTGCTATATGAAGACGGGTCATTTCTTCGACTCGTTTCTCGGTGTAAGTCGGCTCGAATGTGGAACGAGCTACCGGCATCTGTTTTTTCTCCTTTAATAATCCGGCTCTCTTTAATTCCCACATTAATAAATTCCTTCCTATTGCCCCTACTTTAACCCGCCTCACAACGTCGCCCAACTGGGTGATGACATAGCTCCCCTGCCTTTACACTGACAGACGGGGAAGCTCTGGTGAGGTGTCACATAAAAGAATAGGAATTTGGTGCATCGGCACGGGGAGCATTAAAACGTTAAAATAAATTCTTTGATAGTCGCTATGATAACAATTACATGATTTGAATATCGTTGAAACAACCGGCCCTTAGGCTGCATTCTCTGACAGTCTATAGTCTTCACTGCATCAACCACAAAAAGCCGATTGATAGTCAGTTCAACTTGGTCGTGGCAACTTCACGGTTCCCGCTCAATGAGACGATGTTTTGTGGCCGGAATCGAAATGACGAGCGCGAGACAGCCGTGGCGCATTGAGAATAATTACATCAAAACTACCGACCGTTCATTAGTAATGAGAAGTTGGCTAAAATGCAACCAAGGTTTCACAAAAAGTGTTCTTATGAATACGTGTATATTGACATCCCACCATTGAATCCACCGCCTGCAGTTGAAATATTTTGTTAATATAAACTCTTGATTGAGTCGTTTGTTGATGATCGTGACCCTCACTCCAATATTTGCGAGATCAGGTGACATATCGTTTTATACTTCTCTCGGTTCTGCGTAACATTTGGAGCCGCGGTCGTTTATTTATAAAATTATGCATCTTAAAATATTTCATTTTAAATTGACAACTATATTTATTTATTTACGGTACAAGTATTAATGTGCCCTTTAGGTGATTTTTCAAAAAAATGGATTTACATAAATAATCCAATTATTATTATTAATATTATTATTAATATGATGCAAATGAACTAAAATTTACAATCGGTCTATAGGAAACAAAATTGCAGAAAAAGTGAAAAAAACACAAATTTTATATATCTACAACAACTGTTAATTTGTCTTGGAATTTAAATTATTTTGTATTTTGAACTGGACCGACTTCGTTCTGCTATGAACAGAATATTTTCATGACAGGAAGATTCTCTAAGGACGGGTTGTTTCAGAGAATCTGAACAATTCATCAAATTTCAAGTTCTGTGAAAGATTTTTTCAAGTTCTGTTTTTATTTCAGTTTTGTCAAGCAACTAGCCTACAATGATATAAAAACATAACTTGAATAAGTCTTTCACAGAACCCAAAAATGAACGTTGAAATTTGATGAATTGTTCAAATTCTCCGAAACAACCCGTCCTAAGTATCGCTCTGGTGTAAGGCCACCATTCAGATTTGAAATGTGGCTTCTAGGAGTTTGGTAACCAGATCTGAATAGTTAGGTACTTCCCCGCATTGCTCTTCCCCATCTCCTTCCCCTCCCAACTGCCTTCGGCCTCACAATATACCTCAATTGGGGATGCCATAATCTCACTGGTTTCAGGCGATTGGGAGCAGTTGGGACTGTTGTGCCGCATTCACATAAAAAACGTCATTTTTTTTGTTTGGTACAATATTTGACATCTCATAGTACAATCCAGTAATGTTGGCTTCACTGGCTGGTTTACCAGTGCTGAGAATGAAAGATATTTGAATATTGAAGGTCATTCAATAGCCGCGAAACATATTAACAATCTAGGTTATTTTGTGGAGATTGTCAGAATTGCCTTGTTGCTTTGAATACTGCCAACTTATTATTTCTCAGCATTGTGTCGACCCACAGTTTTATATTTGCAGTTTATCTTATACGTGGTAATCTCACGGAGCGTTGCGGACGCAGACGGTTGCCTTAAATTCGTTACGACTAGTTTCCATAAATCTACAAAGTCACCGCTCCTGAACATTCGGCTCCTCTGATCCACGCGCATGACTACTCGGCTTCTATTTTAACCAATGTCGAGAAACAACGTCAAACAATCGAAATCTTACGTCACTTTTACATAAAGATCATTATTCCGTGAACAGGCTGATCAGCAGTAGTCAAACCTTGTGTGAACCCTGATCCCATGCTTTCTATATTCCAAATCATTAGTACACGAACTTGACATTGAAGTTCCCTTGCCATAATAACCATTATTGCATGCCTAATTCATTTTCTTTTGGCTGATCAAACACGGCTGGACAACTTATCCATCTAAAATCGGGTTCCCGTGACCTTAATACAATTATCGCGTATCGAAAGTTTTATCAATAAAACGGTTAGATAAACATCACTTTAAAATACGAGCAAGGCATTAACAAATAATTTAATATTTTAAAAATTATGGACACAGCTTATTATTTTAAATGGATTGAATCATTTGAATTTAACACGATCTTACCCACCATAACATAATAACAAATTTATTTATAATTTGGAAAAAAGCTGGTAAATCCAAACTTCGTGTCTCACTTGATCTTTCGACTGTATAAGCAAAAAAAGGTTTATTCGTTGATAAATAACATTGGACCCATATTGAAACTTTATCGGGACCCATATGAAAAATCTTTTTTGTACAATAATTTTTGAAAATATATATATTTTTTTTATTTCTACCAAACGTGCTTGTATTGTACAAGCGAATTAATCTATAAAGTCCTCCACGCTAGGAGTTTACCTGTGTTGAGAAGGACATGTTATAAGGGTAATTTGATTTATTTCATAGGAAGATTTCAATTAGTAAAATCATAGATATAAATAATTAAAAATAATATGTGTAGGTACCTTTAAGCAATCTAATACTAAAATTATTATAATAATACGATAGGATACGATAGTACCACCTAGCAAAGAACACTATTTTGTTAGGACTTAGAACACTTCGTCTTGCCTCTTCTTGGATCATCTTTTTTTCTATTTGGCTCTTCGTGGCCTTCTTTCGAGGCCTTCTTTCGACCGGGACGCATAGCAGCTTAATAAGCCAATACTGGAACCTAGGATGGGCAGGAATAAATCAATTATTATTTTTCGGAATAACTTATTGAGTAAAACCTCAAATTATAATATTTAAATACTGAAGACAATATTAGTGATTTTTTCAAACGAAAATCTGAAACAGAAAAATCAGAAAAGGAAACGGTCACATCTGGGACTCGAACCCAGGACCCTTGTCTTTCCGGGACAATGCTCTACCAACTGCGCTAATGGGACCCTATCCTATTCGGTCACTTTTAACTGTATCATACTTCGAATAAGAACTACCAACGTTGTCTTCATTTTTTCACCGCACATTTTTATTGGCAACTATCTTTATGTATGATCGCAAGATTCAACCCGAACTAAATGCAATCCTAGACAGCGTCTTATAGATAAACCTATCTTATTGTTTTTATTTTTAATGTGCGACATCTATTGACTTTTTCTGCAAGTCTAGAAAATGAATTATTATTTTTCGGAATAACTTATTGAGTAAAACCTCAAATTATAATATTTAAATACTGAAGACAATATTAGTGATTTTTTCAAACGAAAATCTGAAACAGAAAAATCAGAAAAGGAAACGGTCACATCTGGGACTCGAACCCAGGACCCTTGTCTTTCCGGGACAATGCTCTACCAACTGCGCTAATGGGACCCTATCCTATTCGGTCACTTTTAACTGTATCATACTTCGAATAAGAACTACCAACGTTGTCTTCATTTTTTCACCGCACATTTTTATTGGCAACTATCTTCATGTATGATCGCAAGATTCAACCCGAACTAAATGCAAATGCAAGTTAAAAGTGACCGCAGAAAAAGTCAATAGATGTCGCACATTAAAAATAAAAACAATAAGATAGGTGTATCTATAAGACGCTGTCTAGGATTGCATTTAGTTCGGGTTGAATCTTGCGATCATACATAAAGATAGTTGCCAATAAAAATGTGCGGTGAAAAAATGAAGACAACGTTGGTAGTTCTTATTCGAAGTATGATACAGTTAAAAGTGACCGAATAGGATAGGGTCCCATTAGCGCAGTTGGTAGAGCATTGTCCCGGAAAGACAAGGGTCCTGGGTTCGAGTCCCAGATGTGACCGTTTCCTTTTCTGATTTTTCTGTTTCAGATTTTCGTTTGAAAAAATCACTAATATTGTCTTCAGTATTTAAAGGAATAAATCAATTTATTGAGCGTCGGTTTCTCGCTTCCCGATTCGTTATTGCTTCCCACTACTTCTTTCCAGCTTATCGTTTTTGTAATTTTATTGTCTGTTCTGATATTTTATTGGATTTTTCTTAGCTAATTCATGATCTCCTAGTATCTGCCTCTTTTTGTTTCTTATCTCTGTCTTATTTTTTTCTTCTTGGTTCTTGCTTCTTATTGGCTCTTTTTTACTCTCCTAGTATTTGCTCTAACATCTGATTGCAACTGCTAGCCTCATCTTGGTTTTTATGGCTTCAAGTTGCCTCTTCCTCGCCTTATTGCTTCTTTTTTCTTCTTCTTGGCTTTTCTATTCTTCGCTTGTGTCTTTTTGGTTCTTTTTGGCTTTTCTAGTTTCTGTAAGCATCTTCTTGATTCATCTTGAACTTTCTTGCCATTTCGTGGCATTTTTTCTCTCTTCTTGCATTTTCTTGCCTCTTCCTACCTTTTCTTCATTCTTCTTACTTATCCTTACCTATTTTTGCTCATTGTTGGTTTTTCTTGTATCTTCTTGCTTCTTCTTACCTCTTCTTTCTTATTCTTTTTTCTTCTTGAATATTCGATTCAAATAATCAAATGGAGAACAAATGACACTCCTCCAAAGCAATGGGTAAAAACCGACTGAAATAAACACAAAAATAATTTATTTAGTAGGTAACCACAATGTTCGCACTAAAAAGTACCTTAAAAGACCTACTCCTGGCTCTGAACCTTATTGAATCTTTGTTTCCTACGCTGTGTTTAGCTGTAAAACTCATTATTTACCCATGGTCTTCTTTATTGTTTTACCCATTATCTTTAATGGCGAGTTTAAACTGTTAATTTGAATACATTATATGTATATATATATCAAAAGAAAATCAATTATTACACTCTGACGTAATCTGTTGACAATTTTAGGTTTATGTCAACAATGTGTCCCAGAACAATAATCAATGGTTATTCCTAAAAACATAACCGTTAATAAAGAATACAAGTGTTCTGTAGGAAGGTCAATTCCAACTGAAATTTAAACAAAAAAATTAGGATATGTAAACAATTAAATTAAAAAGATCTTATCTCAGTTCAGATCATCTTCTTTGTGGGCGTTGTAGGCACCAGTGGGTTGATCATTTCAGGCAACAAACTTTTGAAACTCAAACTACTAATTTCACACTAACGATTTTATACAAATATTTCGAGACGATAATATTAGAAAAATTAAAATAACTTGAACCTATTATCATAGATAAGATGAAAGCATCTGCCATTTGCCATTTTCTTTACCGTTGCCGTAAGCAAATTTTCAAAAATTCATACGTATTTCATAGTACCGAGCAGTTATAATATTAATAATAATAATATTTTTTATTCTAGGATGTGGGGAGGTTAGTGCAATCCCTCATAACTCATATAGATATACACATTTTCTATACAATATCATTGTAATTGTACAATATCACTGATTGTAATACACTCTCACAATTATTAAGAACGCATAATATTGTAGTATTGTTTTCAAAGTGTATTTTGAATAAATAATAAAACGAAAAAATATGCGAAATTTCCACATAAGATTTTACATAATGTCCGCTACCATAAACTACAAGAAAATGGCTACCAAAATAGAAGACGTCCCTTTACTCACCTCGAATCCATATGAAAACATGACCCATATGGCATCTTGTAAAACGTCCATTAGTCCATTTTAAGCCACCGCATTCCGAATTTCTATCGATTTATAACATATTTCTCTTGAACTCTTCAAGTTTTTAAGTTCCTAAAAGAATATTTTGTCTTAGAAAATAACATCTTTTAACTTGTGGAGCCGAAACAGTAATTGTACGAAATCCCCTTAACAGAAAAAAATCGCGAAGTACGCTATATTAAATTTTGTTCTGTTATTTAACTTTACTTCGGCATTTGGCAAATTTTACTCCATTTTGAACGAGTCCTGTTTAATTAAATGGTTTCACAATTTTCGCCTAATTCTTAATGTTTTTTATTTACATTAACTCCCTCTAACATTCGTATTAACGTATCTCCCTTTCAAATCATCCTTTTCTTCTTTTTGAACGCTTACTACGGAGTCTTATACAACAAGAGTGTATCCTTTCATCTGGATAAATTATTTTATTTCAATTAGGTGTTCATAATCCATTTAAATTATATTCATATTTATGGCGAAGAGTTTACCACTTCGCCACTGATATCGATTTTGCACCGAAATAATGTATCCACGAAATATAATGCGAACGATAAATTAATACATTTTGTTCAGTGCTATTAACCAATATCAATCCAAACGAGGAAGTTACTTCCGTAGTGAATAACGATAAAGGTTTTATAATATAAAGATGATTACCTTCAGTACGTAACCAAATTTACTTGTGTCTGCGACCGTGGCTGAAATTTTCCAAATGACTCCCCAAATAATAAAAAGCCCTGGATAAATAATGATGCAGCGGAAGGATGACTTGACGCTTAGTGTGAACAGTTGAACAGCCCTGGATGTTTTTAGTGTAATTAAGGATTTATTATGATTGATTCGGTAGTTTTTTATATTTTATTTATTACGGTGGTTTTCATAATGCTTCCACGCTGAATAAGCTTGATTAATTACCTCCCAGATGCTATCAAAGTTCAAATAAATGGACGAAGGTGACGCGTGTATTGAATAATAAAAGAAATATTTTATTTTATGTTAGTGAAAAGCAAAGGTTATGTGGGTTGACTATTCACTTTGTATAGACTAATAATTTTATCACACACCGTGTTTCACGCTCATACTACGAATCTTTATGGGGTGATTATACTTAAGATATAATAAAGTTTTTTTTTTTTATTCTTCTTTTTGAATTTAGATTTTGTTTTCTTGATTAAATTAATTGAGTGGGGTCTTAAAGGTGGAAATTAACCCACTTCCCGACATCCGATAGAACTGAAACTGAACAGATAGACTTGTTGTCGACGACAATACTTTCTATCAACTTATAGTGGTACTTGTGCACACACACCCTCGTAAATACGCATTTTTATAAAATTCTATCACATTATATTAAAAAAATAAAAAATCTACAGCACTTGATATACGAAATAAGTGTCGGTCCCATCCAATTAGAATTTGGCTTAGGTGTTAGCGTTGTTTACTATAGTCCCTAGGGAGGAAGGCTCAATCCTTATTCAAACTAAAATATATTATATATCTATTAAAAATAGTTGGTTTTTATCTGAGTGATGTATGTTGTTAGTTAGCCAAACTTTACTTGCTAAAGTTATGCTCGTCAATCGAATTAAATCACTGTCGCAAACATCTGAATGTTTACCTACGTAAATATTTTTGCATACCGGACGCAAAGTACACTTCCATATATCTTTGGCTTTACTGATAAACACAATTTTTTCATAGGTTTTAATTAATTCACTCAGAAAATTTGCGGCTGAGCCTGAAACACATTGTCTTACGGACTATGCTGATAAAACCTACATCTACAAATCAAAAACAAAAGTTGCGCAACATAGTAATGAGTTGAGTAATTTTTTTAAAAAAGAGAATCCATTTGATTCAAATTAAACTAAAACCTTAGCTTAATTATGTAAAATTATGTGACATAGTGATTTATACTGTAAGTAATGTACAAAGAGGCGATGAATGCGATAAAACTGTAATAAACATAATTTTGGCTTATATTCAACGATTTAAAACTGCTTTTTTTAAATATTATTTTAATAATTCGTGGAAATTATTATAAACTGACGCTATAAATTTGATTTCTTTACATGTACCTCCGAATAATACAAGATGGAATATATTATTTCACAACAATAACTTCGTGTTCAATTCTGTTATGGAGAGAATACATAGACTGGACAATGGAACTTGATGTCGCTAATATTTTCGATATTTTAACATATTCAAAGCCAAATTAGTTCAGCACTTTTTTAATTCATCACAATTGTTGTAAATTACAAGTAATAATTGTATTTGCATATACTTACTTAAGCATAAATAAGAAAAGATATTATAAATTTTTATTCACAATATCTTTCACAAAAATATTTTTTATTACTCGTTTATAAATTTCAAGGGTTCTTTGAAGTGATAATAAGTTAGCAAGAATATTGTATTTTAAGCTTTATTTATTTATTTGTGTATTTTGTTTTTTTTCAATTTAATTTATAATCGTTATATAAAAGCCCAAGTAAGAGTTCATAAATAAATAAATTTCGAAACAGCGCCTGCCTGACAGACACGTACAAGTCATATCCTAGTTAGGTATTCAATTAAATCAATATTTTATTGGTGTCATATTTTGGTCAACAAATCAATAGCAATGAGTGCAAGCTTCGTAGGCCGTAGTGATGTGACGGGAACACATAATTACTTATATTATACGATTGCGATAATCACGATGCTCCGTCAATCAATAGGCCATGAATCGACCTCGATATGCCGATCCGATCAGCAGATATCGATCGCCGCTACGGAAAAAAGACAACTCCACATCACTAGTATAATAATCAACACGTCATGGTCTGAATTAAACGAAAGGTGATTGGTCCACATTTAAAATACGGCCAGTCACGTGGTGATTATTTAAATCATGCTGAACCGCATCTGTTTTCAAATGATGACTTAGTGAGGGTGGAAAATAAGCCTAATCAAAATACCTATTATGATATTGAATATGTTACATACGTAACTCACACATTTTTATTATTTAAAGCAAATAATCTTAACGAAAGTGTTTTTTCCAGTTATGAAGATATATCATGATAATATTTAGTAGGGTAGACCGGGGATAATAATAATAAAAATAATAATACTGTTTATTCCGGTATGTGGGGAGGCTAGTGCAGTCCCACACATTCCATATAGAGATACAAAAAATATATGATCAAAAACAAAAAGATAGAACAGAAAAAAACAGAGTAAATTATAAATAAAATAGAATAAAATGGTAAAATTAATAGAATAATAGAAAGTTGAAGCCTTTAGGGAGCCGTGACTATATTAGGCGCTAGTATTTTTCTCCAGTGTGCGTCAATGCTGGAGGATGGAGTGAGGCGGGCTTCCATAGTGAGGATATTTCCAGAGCTTCTTATCCTTTCCCTCATTCCTGCCACCCTGGACCTAATAAGGGCTGCATATCCGGGAACTCGCCCCTCCGTGAACATACTAGAAGCGCTGCAGTATCTGGGGAGACAAAACATTGTGTGGAAGGCGTTGTTGTATTGGACCCGTAGTCTTTCTATACTACTCTTTTTGTAGTTTGCCCATAGTTCGCACTTGTACAATGTTGCGCAGAAGGAAAGGAAGAGCGTCCTTTTTACTGCGGTACTGCAAAGGCGAAATCTTCTACTGAGCATGTTTGCTTTAACGCTGAGAGCTCGTCTTTGTCTATCGATATCATCATCGTCCATCAGATTACTGGTAATTATGTGTCCAAGGTATTTAGTTCCTTCGGTCACCTTCAAGTTCACACCGTTTAAGGTAGCTGGAGGAATATTTTTCGGGCCTTGCCCATGTCTTATGACCAATAGAGCCGTTTTAGCGGGGTTATATAATATATTAGATGTATGAACTTTATCTTTCTATGCTTCTTAGGCACCTATAAGGAGAATGAAAAATCATGCACAACAGCAGATTATTTTTATATTATTTTTCTTTAAATCTTATAGAACTTAAACTAATAGGCCATAAACAGATCGGGATAAAGGCTAAAACTCACAATCACCCCAGGGTCAGTTTTGCCAATGGCGGAATTTGTATTGAAACACAGAATTTAGGCATAAAGTCTTCCAATTTTTATAATTTCTTCGAGGAAAAACAGTTTCTAAAATTATATTTCAAATTTACGATAATATTTAATATGTTGCACAATTTATCTGACCTCAAGAAAAATCTGTGTCCTGAGGGCTACTGGCTACTGGCGGCACGTCCGCACGTGTCAAGGCCAACGCCTGAAGACGCATCGTGTACGTGCCTATTATAGTTATTATTCGTCTTGGTACTAATGACAATTGTCCCCGTGATACAACTGTCCCCGGTCTCCCCTAACTTCCAAGGTATTGTTTTTTTTGTTGTGAACTACAATTTAGATTCCTATTATATTTTACATACTACGTTACGTACCTGCATTATTTTACACATTTGAAACTCCACGTCTCGACTAAAGGAGTAAATTTATTTTATGTTTAGACTCGAAACCAAACTAAAACTAAATATCTCCTTTGTTACACTAAAGTCCCTCGAAACTAAACATCTAGCGTGATGAAATTTGAATTTTTTTTAAATATACATACATCACGAGAAACGACTAAGCCACGTAGAATATTATATACTTTATTACATGGTGTTTTTTTTATCACAAACCTTTAATATTAAAAATTTTCATAAAAAGTTCGTCAATCGAGTGCTCTCACAAAATGTACAATTTCCAAGAACACAGTAATAACATACATTATATTACCTACTAAAGTACAGGATACCTGCTTATTTCCATAAGTAATAAAATTTTATTATATTACTTATTTGAATGTTGCGTACTAAAGATCACGTGGTATAATTTATCAAGAAATTTCACGATTTGTTCACTATCTGACATGGTTTCCCGGAAAATGGCTCCCCGCATGATTGATGTGTTTTTAATCATGACCCGCTCAGCATTTACCAAGAACTTGACAGCGATTTAATTAATTATCACTTATAAAGTAGAACTATCAATCAATCGATGAGAGAAGTATAACATGATCACATGCGAGATAGGTTTATCTTTGTCTCATCAGTTTTGGCCCACGATTCGAAAAGTTCAATTTGATTGTTATATTTACGAAAACGTTTGGGGGGTATGTTCAGACGTTTTCCATAAATGGGTTAAGGCTCAATATGAAATCTGTAGCCTTTCAAGTTAATTTTTTACAATCTTTGTACCTATACGATATGGTGGGAATGATAATGTTGATTGCTCTGCTATGTAAGAGATCTTTACTCACACTTATGTGGGTCCCTTGTATGTGCATAAACTGAGACGCAATAAGAATTTCCAGCCCCTTTTCATATTTTTTTTTATCATAATATAACTATGTATTTTTGTTATAGTTAGTTATAATAGTTTTAATAATTTTCGTTTATTTTTTCTGATCTCCCCAAAACGAAGCAAATCTGTGATTTGTCGGTGCGATGACACCAGTCACAAAAACCTACATTTTTATTTCAACAGGCACTGTATTTTATACGGCGTCATCGAGAGTGGAGACGTCGTTTATTTTTAAGTTTAACCGCTTGTAACATTGAAGACCATTAGGTAAAATGTCAGCATCTCTTGATCACTGTACACATTTGCGGAAAAACGTGAAAATTTTTAAAAACTCCCATTTGGTAGTTCACCACCAATGAAAAGCAGCCTCCCTTAATGCCATTCAAAAATCCACATAAATCAAGAACATTTGAAACAAAGAAGTTATGTAATATTGCTCCCTTTATCACAGGTGTATAGCCGGGAATTTTTTTTATTTTTTTTTTTATATTAACTCCAAACAGGAGGCCCTGAAGAAAATAATTTCCCTCAGGGCCTATGTCATCTTTGGGGATGCTGTGTGGAGGATATTTTTGTGGAGAGGAAGGAGTGAACATGGGTCTTGAAGAGTCCCATGTTGTAGGAGGGAGGAAACACAGAGGCCGGCAGTTCGTTCCACAGCCGAGCTGTTGAACTTAAGAACGAATCGTAGAAGCGACCCGTTCTCATGTGACAAATGTCAACCGTGTACAAATGTTGGGCGCGCGTTTGGCGTGTATCCCGACTACGCACCGGTGCCGAAGGGATCAATGACGCTAGTTCCTCAGAGCATCTTCCATTGTAATACCGATAGAACAAGGACAGCATGCCTACCTGACGCCTGTGCTTTAAAGATTGCAGTCCGTTTGTTAAGATTGGGGAATCTATCAAACGGACCGCCCGTTTTTGCACAGAGTCAAGGGTTTTTTTCAGGTATTTAGGGGCTCCGGACCAGAGATGGCTGCCAAATTCGACAGTAGGGCGAACTTTGATAAATTTTGATAAAAAACACCTTTGATAAAATCTAAAACAATGTGTTTTACGAAACCCTGTTTCACCCAATCCATTCCTTGCAGACCATCTGCACAGCATCCCCAGAGTAATAAAATAGCATCTAGCAATGGGATCTACAGAATCCCATATTGTGTGAGTTTGATATTCTAATAGTTGAAAACCTTGAAACAAATTGTTTAAGGTAATTCAATCAGTTTCACTTAACAAATCCTGTAAGAATTTAAATCAATAAAATTGTTTCTATTGAGGTCAGTTGGCTAAATGTGAAAAACCTGGGTCTCAGAAATCGCCGAACGAGTCGGTACAAACTAAGCTTAGTTACCAAGCGGTACAAACCACACACCTCGACGAGCACGAACACTTGTATGATGAATGCGTATGGTTACCTTTCTAAGCCACTCGGCGATGAGTTTACCTATTGATCCCATATTTAATCATATTATTACATTGTGCCCAAAACGTCAAACCATGAATCACCGTTCCCATCAGTGAACAGACCCCGTTTACATAAAAATACTAAGTCATCAATCATTACCTTTCACGGGAAGCAGGGTTTGTAAACCGAGGATATTTGAAACTGTTAATTGAAAGTGTAATTAATTTGAGTGGGTAGATACTTTAAAAGTTAATAGTAGCTATCAACACCCACTCTCCCGCAAACTTGATTTAATCTAAACAAAGAAAAAAAGAGTCCTTGTCCAGAAGCTACTAATAAGTCCTGTTTTCGATAGAAGTGTTATATAAATTGATTTGAACCACAATATGGAAGAGAGAGTATTTTTTCACTTTATAAAATAAAACGAATTAAGGTTATTAAAGGAACTCGAAATTAAATATCTTGACAAATGGTAGGATATCTTCGCATCTCGAAATCCATAAATAATCTTTTTCACAGATAACACAAGAAGTGCTTTAGCGCGTTTCCTGATCCAAATATTTGGGCTTAGTGTTTCCTTACAAAACTCTGTTTCGAAATTCAAATGGGATGGACATTTTCATTTTTCTGACACTATCTACTGTTGTAGCATATCATCCGATATCTCAAATAGTTGAGTTCCCCTGCCAGAAGCGAGCTGGAAACATGATGAATATGAAGCAAGCAGACATTAGCCAATATCTCCTTGGCTGCGGTAGGTACCCTTCAGCATTCTGTTTTGATTGAAGGCTGCGATGGATGCTCAATCAATGGAAGATGATTTCTTACATGCCGAGTTATTGATGGAGATCAGAGGGAACGTTAAAGATGCGTGTAACGTTGAACTTTATTCACATGGACTGTGAATAAATTGCTGTTCACTCGATATCTGGATCGCTTACACAAGACGGCCAATGTCGTTTAATGATTGGACCACCTGCGGCAATATCTGCCGTGTTTACTTATAGATGTTTTTCTTGATATCTCTAGACTTTATAACTATACAGCGATAACGAACTAAAGTTGTCCAGAAATGATAAATTGATATATTGCAATGTTCTGGTGACAATGAAAAAATAAAAATATATCGATGTTTACTATGGTACTGTCAACGTGTTCACCTACATTATTATATATCGATGTTTAGTATGGAACTGTCAACGTGTTCACCTAGATTATTATATAATCGATGTTGATTATGGTACTGTCAACGTATTTACCTACATTATTATAAATCGTTGTTTGTTATGGTACTGTCAACGTGTTCACCTATATTGTTATATAATCGATGTTTATTATGGTACTGTCAACGTGTTCACCTATATTATTATATATCGATGTTTAGTATAGAACTGTCAATGTGTTCACCTACATTATTATATAATCGATGTTGATTATGGTACTGTCAACGTGTTCACCTATATTATTATATATCGATGTTTAGTATGGTACTGTCAACGTGTTCACCTACATTATTATATAATCGATGTTGATATGGTACTGTCAATATATTCACCTACATTATTATAAAATAACTGTAATATATTGGTGACCATTAAATGGGAAATTGCTTAGTATGGTGATTCAATGTATCAATTTATATTGTAAATGTCAAAATACAATGAATTTTATATAAATTTAAAAAAAAATCTTGATTTGAATAGTACATTTATATTCGTGTTATGTTTTTGAAGATAAATAATAAAAAGAAAAATACAGCATTCCAATATCAATAATCAATAATTTACAAAGAGTTCGGGCTTACATGGTTGACTTTTTTTAAATGTAAAATATAGGTACGTTTTTTGGTTTTTCCTAATTATAATGATATCAATTTCAACAAAGAAGCAAGTACACAAAATAAATTAAACTCAACACGTTTGCAAGGGTCGTCAATAAGAGTTATGTTTCACTTAGGTTTACAAAAGCCATAGAGCTGTTCTCACGTCCCGTCTCTGTTCGGTTATCCCGTCCTTTGACTGTCCGGCATTACTCCACCCCCGGTGATAAATGGCGTCGATGGCGTCCCGTCCCACGATAATAGTCACTAGTCAGTCCGCGGTGTCCCGGTGTCTGCACCCACCCCATCATCCGACTAGAGATTGCAATTCGAAAATCCGGATTTTCAGATTATCACAGTGAAATCAGAATTCAGATTTTGAAATATGAAATCCGGATTCGAAATTTAAAAAAATGTTATTAATTTACCACGCAAGGTCCTATAAAATGAACACACCCAATAGAATAACAGGCATATAAGCTCTAATATTAAGACATTTCTTAAAAAAAGCAAATATTCACACCATGCACAAATACTAGATTTTGTATAAAGAAGTATGCAAATTTATGGAGCCAGTGAAACTATACCATCACCAATTGGTGAATGTTGTGAGGCTGAAGGTATTAGGGAGGGGAAGGAGATGCGGAAGAGGAAGGTAGGGAAGAAGAAGTTGGCGAAGAGGAAGGTGGGGAAGAGTAACGTGGGGAAGAGAAGTGTGGGGAAGTACCTGGCTATTTAGATCTGGTCTTCTTTCAAGTTTATAGGTTGTCTTACACCAGAACGATACTGAGAATATCTTCCACTCTGGAACTATATATTATTTTATGTGATTAAATCAAATAAAATTTACTTGCTAGTCCAGAGCCTTGCCCCTTGCCGAGGAGGCGGTTACAATCAAAACAACACTGTTGATATTTTTTTCAAAGATTAAATAATTTGTGAAATCCGGATTTTAACAGGTCATCCGGATTTTGAGTTTCGAAATCCGAGAATTCGGATTTTCCAAAACAGCTCCCAATTTTGAAATCTCTATTCCGCACCCACCCCATTGTCCCGGTGTACCACTGTCCCGCCCTCTGTCCGGGGATGAGTGCTTTATTGTGGACTTGTCACGCCGGACAGATCCTGAGGAAAGTGGCGACTGGGTTCTTCTTTCAGTGAACGCTGGAGGTATAGTAGTCCACGTGAGTTGTTAGTGGCTTTAGGCATTATGATACGTGACAGGTGCTATTAACAATGTACGTAAATGATGCTCAAAAATACTTTCGTAATCCTTTCAACGCAATGATAATCTCTCAGTCGATTTCGTAATTTCTCTGATCTTAAATGTACTGATGCAAAAACGAAAAGAGTAGAAAACCTACATGAAATAATAATATAATGGATTTTCTAATAAGTAATACTTTCTTTGTTGACTATATGATTTGTATCCAGGTTCGCGTTGTGGGTTCAATTCTCTGTCAAATTCCTCCTTTATTCCATAAGTTAAGATGGTAAGTAAGAGGACTTTAAATACTATAGTTTTATTCCTAGTCAGAAAGTATTAATTATTTTAAAAAGTTGATTTACAATTGATTTTGAAGTAACAATGTTACATAAACAAGCTCACGGATTTCGTAATAATTTTTTTATTAACAAAAATATTCTTCCTCGTATTCTTATCGTTTTAGTCTTCTGAATAAAACTTCTAAAAACGTCCGTTTACGTAAAGAAGAACAAAAAACAATAGTGTAATTAATTTCGATATTTCCAGTACAACCGATACTTTTTATACAATAGTAATTAATCATAATCATTTTCCTTCATAGATCTTACTTTTCATTTTTCTTATTGGGGATAATAACAAAAACAATGGTCTTGCCTTGGTGGGTTTTTTGTTATGTTTGCATTAAAACATAGGTACATATAATTATACACAAACAAACATTTATTTTCGTATTCTTCTTTTAAGGAAGAGAAGGCTTCTATTTATAATCCGTTCAATGAAGGTACCTGTGTAACAAAAAAAAACATCTGTATATATAAATATCAATATCTTTTATTTTATTTTTTTACAAACTCTTAATGCCTTTTAGACATTTTATAAGCACTTCATTCTTCCTTATACTACTTTATTGTATATTATTACATATAATTACTTACTTTGACTTATTAATATACTACAGATTGCTACTTATATTATATTTGTATCTCTTTGTTTTTTCATACTTTTAACCAGTGGCGGTTTTCTCTAAAGTGCGTTTGTGCGGCGAACCCCCATTAAAAAGATGAGAAAATAAAACAAACTTGTTTTATAATAATATAAGCACATTATAGATAGCACGCTATTAAAATTTCGCCTTCAAAACCCGCGCCACCGAAAAATACGATACATATTCCAAATTTTGTGCGAGTTGAAATCCGCGCCAAACTCTTCACACAAAAGAATTTTAGCCGGTACAGATCCCTATGACGGTGACATACACAAAATTTGGTCTTTCTTTGCAAAAGTAAGACAAATTGTGTGCGCCGAACACGCGTTATGTTATCACGTGACCTCCGAACATTGACGAATGTAACCGAAGAAACCCGAGAACTTCGCGGTCGACGTTTGACCTTTAGGGAAGCAAGTGTTATTTTTTATGTTATATTATGGTATTTAACTTTGTAGTCATTTTTGTACATATTTTTGTTTTCTTGTTTCTGCATTTCTCCAACCGTTTGCTTATGGCATTTGCAAATCTACTACCTATTGAAGTAGACTTAGTAAATTTATTTCGTGCCACCTTTATTTGTTTTTTTTTTTATGTTTTAAATATCTATTATATGTATATTCTACGAAATTATTCTTCTCGAAAAAACAATAATAATTAGCAACATACATTGAGTGCTATAAAAACATTAAACAATTTAATTCCTATAAAACTTTTCTCATTATCTAATATTTGTGTCTAGTGAAGTGATTTAAAAACAATAATATGTAGGTACCCCTCCTTTCTTTAGAAAAAAAAACAAACACCCTTTTAAAATCTTGTCCTACAGTTACTAAGCGACACTCGAGTCACTCGACTAAGGTAGGTACTTACTCCTTTGAGCAGAACTCTGAAGGTACATAGCTTGTGAATAGAGCGCTATATTGTGTTAAACATGAAACATAAACAATAAACATCCACGCAGTGTACAATGCAATACAATACATCATATTTCATATGCCATAAATTTTGTGCCGGGTCGAGTTTTGCTTCAAACAGTTACGAACGGTGGGTACCAACGTACATGATGTATTGTAAAACTGATGGAACCAACGGAAGAATACGTCTGACGGAGTTAAAATAATATATAGATTACGATTGTACTTTGACAAGTGCATAAAACAAAAACTATAAAGATGTGAAATGAAAGGTAAAATAATATTTTGTGTAGCACAAAACTTTTTGGTGAAGGAAAGTTGTGTCTTTATTTTTACTTATAGATGTACCTAATTAAAAATTATATTTTTTGGTTTGACTGAGGATTGAACCTTCCTCCCCAGGGAAAATGAGTAAACCGCGCTATCACTCAAGCAAATCCTAATTGGATGGAACCGAGATTTATTTCGAATATTAACTGCTGAAGTTTTTAAAAATGTCATTCAATTTCAGAGAAAAAAAAAGTGTATGTGCACGTATTAGTATGTGTGCCTGAGTGCCACCAAAGTTGATTGTCATCGACAACGAGTCTATCTGTATAATTATAGCTCGATAGATGTCGGGAAATGGATTAATTTCCACTTCCAAGATTCCATTACATTCATAAATGTATTTGCTCATTCATTCCAGAAATTATAATCAAATATCAAATAGATTAAGATAAATTAAAAATTGAATAGAGGATAAAATTTTTCAAAAATTAAACTGTATAATATTTTACAAGCGCATCCAAGAGGTTAAAATATTTTTTCTTTTTTATCATCAATTTAAAAGTCAATCAAAGTGCCGCTGTGGAGAGATTTTATTTTGGTATTAAAACCTAATTATTTGCCACTGGCCCTTATATTATTATTTGTGAAAAGCAAGTTTATTTTTCAGCCTATTAAAAATCACCCCTACTAAGTAAGACCTATTTCAGATTTCGACCACCATTTATTTGTTGAAAATTTCTAACATTTTTCTTTCAGTATTATACAAGCCATATACCTAGTTAGAGGAAATTTTGTGATCTTAATAGTAAGTAGATAGGTAGGTACTGCCATAAAATGTGCAGTTTCCGTGTCCTCGTATACGACAAAAAAGTATTTCAATACGTGAAAACACAATTTTCACAAATTTTCGGAATTCCAATGTTTTCCAATACTATAAACAGTCAGCCGTCTCCCATCTTTGGGCCAAGCGCTCTCTGAGACCATCCCCCGTACAAAGGTGAAGATAAAAATGATATATTTGGTAGCGGGGCATTATTTGATATTAGCCTGTCACGGGCAAACGATCAATCTTGTTGAATGTGTACCGGGTCCGGGCCGTGTTTTCGTTGTTTCAATTTAAAATGGCGACGTGAAATATGACCCTTTTAAATGTTTAATGTGACCCGGTGGAAACGCACTAATATTTCAAAGGGCTTGGTGTCGATTTCAGATGATCTATGAGCCGACTCAATTGCACGATAACAAGTATTTTAAAGTGTTTTGTACCATTTTAGATCTCTCTTTAGCATTGGTATGGATTGTTCTCTAATCAAAAGTAGGCTGTGTATATTTCAAGAATTAATGAATATTGTGCAGTAACAACATGAAAATTACCATTTTTTATCGTCTTTCGCTGATTGTTGTGGTCATCTGAATACATGAGCGTACACTTACCACATTCAAGAATAGATTTTTGTAATTTCTTATCATGTTTCGTTTTTATTAGGGGATGCATAACTGTTCGGCCTTTGTGGACTGCCCACCACTGCTTTTTAAATACATATGTTTGAATATCACTTTTTTTTCAGTAATGAATGCAAATTAAACTAAACTGTTCAAGAACTCTAATAGCCTAATAATTCTAAATTCAATTCGTTAATCCGTAGTGTTCTTGAGTACGGGTCAACAGTGTGGAATCCACATTACATTACACAGGTATCCAGACTTGAATCTGTCCAAAACAAAAATTTACACGGATTTTGTCTTATCGATCAGTTGTCTACCATCTTCTAAATGGGTATGAACAAAGACTTACATATTTCAAATTAGAGAGTTTAGTGAAAAGACGAAATATAAATGACCTCTTAATGCTTTACAAAATTGTGAATAATCGTGTAAATAGTAACTTAGTCAATCAAATCAATTTTTACGCCAGGCCCAAATATACTAGAAATATGAACATATTTTGGACCAAATTTTTTGCCAATAACACTGGATATTTTAATCCTATGTCAAAAATGTCTCGATCATACAATGATCTTGCTAAAACACACACTGTCATAGATATTTTTTCAAATAATATAACTTGTTTCAAGAAATATCTCCACGATTTCTGTACTTAAAAAAAAAAGAAAAATAAATAAATAAAAAAATTGTTTAGTGGTTTAGAATTTTTTTTTATGTAGACTCTTTAAATTTTTCTACTTATTATGTGCTTCAATCTTTTATAATTAAGTTTTAAGTTTTGTATATAAATACTGTCATTGTTTTACGTGTTTGCTTATGTGAATGTGCAAATGTGATTGCTGCAGACACATTAGTCTAGGGATATTTATAATTGTACTTTTTTTTATTTTGTAATCCATAATCAATGTTTTTATAAATATCCTGTTTGTGTCTCGAATAAATAAATAAAAAAATAAAAATAAAATTACTAACCCACTTCCCGACATCCGATCTAGATGAAAATCGGCAGATAGACTCGTGTCAATGACAAATCTATCAACTTTCAGTGGCAATCACGTACACACATACGTACACACGTACACACGCGGACATTTACCAAAACGGCAGTTAATTTACGAAATAAATATCGGTCGAGGTTGGTAGAAAGGTTCAATCCTCAGACAAACCAAAAAAAAAAATTGAAAGACATTTTTAAATATATTTATTTTAATTAAAAAAGGTTTTTAAATGTTGATTTTACCATCATTTGGATATCATTTCTATATTGAGATTGTGAAGTCAATGTAAATATAATGCACACATTTAAAGACGTGACCCGGTGGAAAAAGCGCTTGGTGAGCTGACTGAATTGAAAGATAACTTGTTTTTAAGTGCGTGTTTTTGTGCCCTTCTAGAATGTTTCTGTGTAGTTTCAATCATATTATTCTGAAATCAATGTTCAATAACACAGAATTTGCAAGTTTTTGTCAAAACGTTTCGTTACATGTCTACTATGATTTATTGAAATTATGACTCCTTTTTTAAATTCTTTATACAATATACCAGGAGCTAATCAGATCATGGCATTCCCATTTAAATAATCGTAAATAAAATGTAATATGTACATGGACATATTTGTATATAAAATAAAAAATAAAATCATAACTAAATTAATAAAAATATTCAAGGTTGTGTAATTACATTTTTTTTTAAATAATAATAATAATATGATAATATAATTTAAAAACCTATAAACTTTCATAACATTTCAATAAAAAAAAAATAATAAAAAATTGAACCCACGAGAGCTTCAATGAGATTAGAAGAAAAATGGAGAAAAAATAACGATACTTAAGCTTTTTTTTATTTTTATGTTGAAGAATAAATTTTCTATAACGATATAAAATGTGCCATTTTTGATTTACCACCAAAAGGACACGTTCGTTTTTATTCGTGAATTCGGTAGCGTTGACGTCAAGCTAGGCAACGGCAATGACAGCTGCCTTACCACCCAGTGGTGTTTTCTATGGCATAAATGACCTCGCAGCCTATTGGAGCCGTTTTGGAATGTGCGTTATTATCAATAATAATGAATGGAAATATTAAAATTACATGTTTATAGTACGATAGCCATAATTAAAAAAATAAACTTTAAATGTTCCACACATTTTTAACGATATTGATTATAGTTGGTGAACACACCACATCCCTGTGTTTTGATTCCAATTATTATTCGTTATTAGATTAATAATAATTCCAGGAGAGTTCCAGACTTATGATTTTATCGATTGCCAAAATGGTGTTTTCGGTAACGGTGGCAAAACTTTATTTGAAATTCCGGCCCCGAATTTTTGTTGTAATCTAACTAACTAACCATCACGCCGTTTCCGCAGGGGTAGGCAGAGAAGACAGACCGTCAAACAAATCGGTCTTTGCACACGCTCCTTGCCTCATTCACATTACATCGTCTCATACGTACTGTTCTACTATTCTGACTCGTTCCATGGCCCACTCAAATAATTGGTTCACTTGATCGTACCATTTCTTCTTCGGGCGTTCCTGACTTACATTCGATCTACATGCACAAACCATCTTAGCGTTCCTTTTTTAATCTTGCTCATTATGCTTCCTTGAATTATTTGCGAATATCCGCAGTTAAATCTGCTAAGTACCTAAACTTGCTAAAATAATTGTGTTTATTTTTATTGTCAACTTGATATCATCAAAGTAAATATAATTGTATTTGATTGTTGGTAGGTATTTAACAATTTGAAGCCTATGCACTACTTTAAACATTTTTTTGTCTGTTTTATCATCGCAACCAAAGAACTAGTCGATTGTCATCAGTTTTGTAAAACTGTTGTTGGTATAAATATTAATCGCTTCGTTATACATAATATTGGGAAACATGATTAATAGCTTTCGTGTCAACTGCTTTATCAATGTGTTTACCATGTTTATAATTCACAATGGTAATGTTTGTAATAAATCAACCGTATTTTATATTTTCGTCATTGATAAATTACACCTCGGCTTGTTGTTATATTTGTTGTTATATTTTCAGTAACAGTAAAATATATCATCATCACACGTTAAAAATATATAATTTTTTATAAATTTATAAAAGAAATTTAGAATGTTTCAGATTTTAATGTTTTATTGCGTTAGGGAAGTAGGTACTTAATAAAAGACAACATAACGAAATATTATAAACTCCATAACCGAACATTTTTTGTTTTGTTTTTTAAGGTACCTAAGTATGTCCTATATGTATGTCAAATTTGGTTTCAATTTAAGTGTTATTTTCAATACAGAAACATTGTCTGAAGAATTCAGACAAGCAAGAAAGAAACTACTTACATAGCTATCATATAATCTTATTCAAAATTAGAACTGATTGTCAAGAATACAGACAATCCCGTGATTTTTTGTTCAGCTAACAATACACTTTCGGTTATCTATACGTAATTCTAAAATTGAAAAACACACTTTCTTATATTATTATCTTTTAATTTATTCCGCTCTTACAATAGTTGATAGTGTCACGGTCTACGTAGCCAAGCAGTTTATCAGGGTTCGATTCTCGGCCGTGACTCGATATATATTTTTTTTAAATACGTTTTCTTATGTTTTTCTGCATAATTACATTGCGTAGAAAACCGTTTTGACTCTAAGTGCAAAGGTCGATTGTTTAAAAACCGAAAAAGTACAAATAAGAATGAAAGAAAACTGGTTTTATGACATTTATATAATCAAAGGTTTTATGCATATAATTTACATATCATACAAATTAAATAAGCTTCAATCTTTCAAAACAAAGTAGTTAGGTACTTTCCAATTATCATTTTCACCATTTTTTTTTTACCTTCTACATCAATGAAATGAAGAAAGGAAAATAATGGTAAAAAAAAATATAAATACTTTTTTACAGTTTTAATATGACATTGACCTTCCGATCATTAAAAAATAGGTATATAATTAATACATTTATAACCAAAAATAATTCAACCGGAGCACAATCTAAGAATTTGATAGTGCGCAATAATTAGCAGAAAACTCCTAGTTCCAATAGAGACTTCCACATGAAAAGGTTAAAAGATATTAAATCATTACAACATTCCGATAAGCAATCAGCATTCAGAAACTGCTCTAGAATCGCAGGTAACTTAATAATTTTAACCGCTCCTGGCGGTAACCTTTTGAGTTAACGTTGTTTATCGTCCTTAATCTGAAAATGGCGTGATTTTGTATTAATTTTCATCGCTCTTAATCCGGAACAGGGTGGCAAGCTTGTCACGCCAACGTGACGGCTGATTGATTTATCGCGGAGGTAATCAGGCATTATTCATGCACGTAACCGTTATCAGTAACCGTTACAGCGCTATAAGGGAACTGTTTGCACGCGCAGTTAACTGGCAACTGTTTGCATTTCCGAATTCTGACCATCGTTTGGCGCTGTGTTTGCGATCTGGCGATATTATTTCAACATCTTCCATACAATTGCGCGATTTATTTAATAAAAAGAAAATCAGTTTAAGGGTGAAGCGGTCCTGAAAAGTACACAGTTATTGAAAACAAAAAAAGATTTCTGGAAGGAAAAGCTAATTCTGGTAACCTAAATTTTACAAGTTTTGTAAAATTTTATAACTAAGAATTTTTTACTAGGTTAACTAGAAATTTCAACGATATTAAGTGAAATGAAAAGCTATCGAAAGAATACAAAATAAATTCTTACATTTTCTAAGTTTTAAAATGGGTTTTCCAGAAATTTTGTTGAACTACAATACTCTTTTAAAATAAATGAATATTCTTAAATTGTCTGACAGAAGGATTTTCACTGACTTTGTATTTCTATATAAAATTCTAAATGATGCATTTGATAGTCCGGAATTGCATTGATAAGCTTTCGGATTCAACTACGTAATTATAGAAGGCGGGATTTATTTCAGTGCAGAAATTCTGGTACTAACTACCTTATTTATTCCCCATTAATGTATTCCCCACTATACCGAGTCAGTGGACATCTTTAATTTATCACTTAAGGAGATGCCATACGTAGTAATGCAAAATCACGTGTTTTTTGTTTGAAAATTTGGTCGCCTAGAAATGTTTCAGATGCTTTAATTAAATACTGCGAGTAGAATACATCTTGGTCTTTGAAATAATCGAGTATTTTTTAGATAAGTCGTTTTATAAGCCCAGAAAAAAATAATTCATAAGGCCTATGAAAACTGCTTTAAAGTTCAAATTATCCTACTTACAAACCCATTTTCGGTTATAATTTTATTGTATAATGTGGCAAATTAAGTTATTTATAAAATTATCGGGAAAAAATTAAATATTTATGCCTGAACATCCATAAAATAAAATAAAAGACACTTTAAGACCATGTTTTTTTCTTGCATAAATCAAAACAGGCGGATGGTGTTAAGCGGGAATTTAAACCTTATCGCCATCTACGTAAGGGTTGTTATTGATAGCGGCTCAATTTAAAACATTACGCGACGTAGTGCATCGCCTTGACAAACACAAAAGATTATTACTGATACAGTTTAGTTATGTATAATAAATATGTACTATATTAATATATACTTTTTACTATTCATATGTAAAGGCCCCTAACAAGAACGTTAATAAATTAATAAATAAAAATGCATGAAAAAAACATACACTTAGTAAGACACCACTTTATTTTTAAATCAATAACGATAGCCAACCGGGTTTCGCTTGTCCAAGCTTCATCAGGGCTAAATATCAACTAATGCTAATTAGATACAGGCACATATATATAGGTAAATGAAAACAATGAGTGAAAGAGATACAAAACAGATAGAAAGAGATGCAAAATAGAAAAGGTGGAGACAAATTATTAAGGACGAGGAGGAGAGAGGGGGGGGGGGAAGGAAAGAACAGTTTCAGCGGCGGAATAAATTTAATATGGGACTATCAGATAAATTAATTTGGTTATTTATGATATTTAAATTATGATTAACTCCTTTTTTTTATTTCAAGGTCTTCTAAGTTGTTTAATCTAATTCCAGATCAATTTTTATGCAATATTTTAGTTCCAGAGATTTTATCGAATGAATGATTAGATTCTATTAAATGATTCGCGAATTCTGAAAAGGCATTATTGTTTAAACATCGTGTATGTTCTTTTACTCTTAAGTTGACATTCAGGGCCGTTTTTTCGATATATGTCACACCACTCACACCCCAAAGTATTTGCTTCCTTCGAAAATAAAAATGTCTCCGAATATCGCCGGTACCTTCTGAACGTAGTTTCTGTAATACTCAACACAATGTAAGTGTCCATTTTTATTTTACAATACTTTTAATGATAGCATTTTAAAAGTGCAATACTTTTGGTGCCAATTGAAGGTTGTGACTTATGACCTTGCCCAAGACATAAAAAATAAATAATTTGTCATTGAATCAGGCTGGTAAATAAAACTGACACGGCGAACTATGCCGTTTATTGTAATAGTTATAACAACAGTAGCGGCAGCAAGGGAGTGTATTGAAACGGCTCTACCGGGGTAGTAAACACAGGTCGTAAATTGTTACGTTTCACAGGCTGTCACTGGTGGCTTTAACTTAACCAACTCTAGTATTGTGGTACGCTTCACAGTGGCGTAGAAAAAATACGTATAATGAGTTTACGCCAATCCATGTCCGTAGAATGGTGACTTCATTTAAATTGCCTGATATTATAACAATTTATTATGCGAGTCTTTTCTCAATCTTAAGGCAAGAGACATTTTTAATATACATTGACATCTAAAACATGATGGAACCAGTTGCTGAAGTATGAGAAGTTGGATTAAATCTAATGTTTTTCTAAACATTTTTGATACTAACAAATCTTCAGATTTGATCTCCATTAGAATCGACATTTGTTTTAACTTTTCTGCTTGAATTTTATTGATCGCCGAAAAACCTCTGTGTTCCATTCTACTTAACACAAGGGTCCGTCGTTGAAATCTATTCCAAACAACTCAAATCTCAATACTTTCGTATTACACGAAAAAAATGTTTAAAAGCATAATTACATACATAATTCATTATATCTTCATTACCCCGCATTAGCCCTTTTTCAATAGTAATAAGTTTGTAATTCATGACATCAGTGACAGTAAAACATATTGATCTATAATATCTACTTAGTTTAAGTTTGAAAGAATGTAATACCTGACAAAGTGGGTAAACGTCATCCGGATGCGAAATCTATTATTTACCTTTACATTTTATCATTATTAGCCATTCAATTTCAGAAGATCAGAAGAGATTAGAAAGATACCAGAAAGACTAGAATTAAGTCCTTCTACACCATAGTCGGGAAACACGCTAAACGCGCGTCCACCATTTGTACACAATTGTTATTTACTTAATCACGTTCTCCATAAAACGGTGGCACGTCAATATATTGAAAACATTACAAATTTACATGTAAGTATAAAAAGGTCACGAGGGACAGTTTTAAAATTTTGTGACATGCATCAACATATGAAATTTGTCTCATGAAAACGGGTCATTTCTACGACTCGTTCTCGAGTTCAACAGCTCGGTTGTGGAACAATTTGCTGGATTCTGTGCTTCCTCCCTTCTCCCACATGGGTCTCTTCAAGATCTGTCCTCTCAAGATCTCTCCTCCAAAACACCCTCCACACAGCTTTTTCAAAGATCACATAGACCATATTGTATCTCCGGAGTTATCTTTAACTTTTAATAAAAACTTCGGCTTCCACAAAACACCTTTGACATTTTTTTTTAAATTTAAGAAAAACCAGAACTTTATAATAATTTTATCAAATAAGATTTTTATGAAATAAAAAAATCAAATGAAGTTCTACGAATTAAACACAAAAACAATAAATAAAAAATGAAAATTGAAATAATATGTACATACCTTGGACTTTATTGTGATAGATTGGCAATGGTTCCCTATCATCTTAACTAGTAGGTGATTGGAATAATCTGGACCCTGACCTTGAGGTTGCTAACTTATTTATTATACTATTATTCTCGACAGCTAACTCTATCTATAGGTACTACTTTGAGTGTCATCTATGTGTAAACTCTCACATTAATATCAAGGACCATCACGTATCAATGACCCTGAGATAATAAAATAAATTAAATGAGATAACTTTAAGAGAGAAGAATGTTAATACCTGAGGGAATCCATTACAATTACCTAGAATATTGCATAACAGGAATATGTAACTATCAATTACGTGATATTACGCTAAATTACAGTTTATTTAAACCTAATACATTGAAAAAATATTTCCACGTTTACCAAAATGATTGAGCGGAGTTTGATATACCTAATCATTTTTTGACAGAAGAGTTATATCCAAATAATTTGATCGATTTTCCCCAATTTAAGAACAGCCCAAGGAAATGTCAAGAAATGATTAATTTCGTAAAGTCATATTTTCGTTCTGTCAAGATAATTCTGATTGATAGTAGATTTTATTGCGATATCTGAACAATATTGATGTAAAAACACGCTTTGAGTACCTTCAACGACTATTTTACATCGAAAGATAGGGACTCAAGTACTTGGGTAAATACTAAAAATAGGTATTGGTTAGTACGATTGCTATATTTGCTTAGCTTTAAAAACGTAGAACTCGATGTTTATGTCCCTCATTGCTGAATTATCAATAAACACTGTCTTTGAAAATATGAATTCTTTATAAACCTAATAAAATTTTTAAAGTAATTCTTTACTCTGGGTTTCTTCTCTTTGCTAACGACATAAAACTTTTCTTAGAAGTACATACTAACTTTAGAACATTGCAATCATCCCAGTCTAATATTTAAAGAATTGTTGACTGGACGGTTTACAATGGACGCCCGAAGTTTAAAAGGTTTCTCCACCATAAAGGATCTTAGGATCACGTATGACATTTCATGCTCATATTGAAAAAACTTGTAGCACTACTTTATTGAGAATACTTGGTTCTCATACTTTTATCATTCCATAGTAAGGAGTAGACTTGAAAATGACTCGGTAATTTGGAGTCCACGCAAGGTAAAGTATTCCCTCATGTTGGAGAAAGTTACTAAAGTTACTAAAGTTACCCGTGGCTCTATCCTTGGATATGCTTTGTCCTTTCTGGAACCCATATTATAATTTACATGAACAAGCTGTTGAAAGAATACAAAACAAATTCTTATGTTTTATAAATGTTGTATTCCAGCAATTATGTTGAACTACAACACTCTGTTAAATTATATGAATATGCTCAAATTGTCAGACAGAAGAATTTTCACTGACTTGGTATTTCTATATAAAATTCTAAATGATTTAGTTGAAAGTCCGGAATTGCTAGAATTGATAAGTTTTCGGATTCCACAACGTAACACTAGAAGTCAGGATTTATTTAATTATAGAAATTCTGGGACTAACTACCATATGTATTCCTCTATGTCCAGAATACCAATGGAAGGAAACAATTATACCAAGTCAGTGGACATCTTCAATTTATCTTTAAACAAATATAAAATGTTGTTAATGAAGCAATTCATTAACATGTACAATAAATAATATATGTTTCTTAATATTCGCATGTAAAAGCCCCGAAAAAGGGCGTTAATAAATAAATAAATGAACCATCTACGGGTCACAATGGATGTACACATTGCTAAACATTTCTTCTGACTGATTCGTGGGTGAATTGACACATTGGCTATCGTGGTGAGCATTTATTTATATGTAACCGTTGGTTATCTTCGTCACCGACCGCGTAGACTGTTGTATTTCCCAGCTTGCATGACTAACTTGCCAAAGATCACGACGGTAGGAAGTGCAATGTTGCCATTGTATAAAATCAATTCAGATGACGACATATTTACCATCACTGATGTTGCCTTTAAAAATAAAGCTCATTTACCCCCTGTTTATATTTATGTAATGATTTTTCTTTACAAATGAATTTAAAAACACGCCCCAATGAACAATTATAAAATGTATTAAAAAAGATAAATTGAATTTAATACAGTTTACATAATATTAATTATTAGAAACTAATGACTTCTTCTAATGTTATGTGAATTATACTTGCACCTCTTACGAGTACTAGAGTTGAGGACACTCACAGTATCGCCCTGGCTAGAGACCGCTATGTAGAATTGAAACATAGCTTGAAATGTCAAGCAATATTCAGAAATTTAAATATCCAGGTACCTACTTCACAGCCTTCTTCTTCAGTGTTTCATTCCCCTCTCTATTACTGTCAGCTTTACATCATTACCAATGAATGAAGTAAGTTTTAGAGGGGTTAGGTGGGATTGTCACAGTTCAACTGTTTAAGCTGAAAGTCTTGTAATATTTATTAAAACATCGGTTAAACGAGTCCAATTATATGTTCCCATTGCGCTCATGAGATTATTAAAAAGCAATTTCAATGACAAAAATCATTTAAACAAAATACTTATAAAGACTTCAGTGTGCGAAAAGGTTTTTTTTTTATTATTTTCAGCGCAGTTTATTTTCCAAAACAAATACTCCAATATGTCAATATCAATCTTGACTATTTGCTTGCTGCGGCCCTCCGTCGCAGCCTCCCAACCGGAGATTACATCCGCCGCGGGCATCACCAGATATTGTATTTTCTTTTGTGCCCGACAGACAGTAATCGAAATCTAAAATGACAGCCTTCCCCCCTGTGCGAAACAAGAATTTAATGAAGCGTGCCTTTTCTACGGCAGTAAGAGTAAATAAGTACCTACCAATGATATCGGAAGTACTGGGAAATATTCTTAGAATATAATTATGCCGGTTTGTCGGGAAGCAGTCCACATACATTTCGACAAATTAAAATTTTAGCCCTCTCCCTGTGCGAACTGCGAATCAATAATTTAATGAACCATACCTTCCGCGGCAGTCAGAGTAAATAAAGACCAATGATATCGGAATATGCCTAAAGGGATAATTTTTAAAATTTTATTTATGCCCTTGGAGCTTTTACAAGTCGTTATGAATTAAAATTTATTTAACAATAGTATAATTTTATTTTTATTCCCAGCTCCATGATTGGGACGTGCAATTCAATTTATCCACATTGGTTTTATAGCAAAAAATAGAATATAAAATATAAGACAGAAAAAAATGATTCATCGTAATACTCGTAAGTACAATAAATACAAATGAAAGAGAAGAGAGGAAGAAAGTATTTGAACCTGCCTACAGTATTTTACAAAATTTAACATTAAATGAAAGAGTAGGGTTAATAATAAAAATTATCATAAAAGTTACAAATTATATAATAATATTCGTGAAACAAAATGTTAAATTTTAACATGGAATAAATGAGACTGTCAACGGAACGGGATTTATTTCCAATCCAATATATATACTTTGGACAAGAGAATTAATGAAATAGTTTGTTTTCGATGAATAAACAAAGAACAACTAAGGACGGGTCGTTTCACAGAATTTGAACGATTCGTCAAGTTTAAATGTTGATTTTCACGTTCTGTGAAGTTTCTATTCTAGTTCTTAATTTCATTAAATGAACATATTTAATTTTTTCAATAGGTTTGGACAGTTTGAAATTGATGAACCTTGAAAAATAATGTGTTGAACTCCCTCAGTTTTTATTTGATGTGCTTTATAGAATGGGGAAATGTATTCTAAATTACATCTCACTTCTAGAGAACCAAATGAATAGAGTGACGTAAAATACTTTCTCTTCTTAAATAAATCCCAAACATTTCACAGCCTTGTTTGTGACATAATATTATTGATACTACAATGCGACATAAAAGGATTTTTGTTTCTAGAGAATGACATAAATTGACACTAAAATTAGGATTAAAAAGAGTTCACTGTAAATAAAAGAATCAATATTACTTTGTTTGCACCACGATATATTTATATCAAAGCCGACCGGTTTCGGAACAACCGTTTCTTCCTAAGAATATTTACTAACTTAACATTTCAAAATAATGGATGAACACTGTAAACATATATTAATAAGGGTTGAATCGGAGGTGGAGACGTAACTAGGGATTATTGAAGACTGGGCAGAGGAGAAATAACGGACAGAGTATGGGAACCCAAGGTTATAACTACATTCAAAATACAGAATTCATTAATTCTACAACTCGCACTTCGGTAAGCGCCCAAGATATGATTGAAGAATATTACAAACATTGATTTAGTTAATCATTTTATAAATCTCAAATAATATTTTATTCTTAAAATACATTCGTGGTGAATGTCGTTAAAGAGTCTTACTAGTACTAAGTGTTTAAAAAATTAGTGAACACAAACAACTCATTTTTTTGCTAAACTTTTGGTTAATTTGTTTCGCCGTAAACAAGAGATGTTTTCATTAAATTTATTTTAAGTTACTGATAATAACATATTTCTAAGCCAAATAAATAAATTAATAGCTACATATTTATAGTTTTTTTCTTATCTACACATTTTCTATTAATATCCATTCGTTCATTTTGATCCTTCTATTCAACTTTACTATTATCATTCATGTTATCGAAGCTTTTCTTTACTTTACATTATTCATAGAATAACATTTTTTACATGATTTGGTAGTGAGTTAAATATCTTATGTATATTGTACTCTGCTCATACTTATTGACATTTATATCAGTTTGTGAATCTATTAGTACAAAAATATGTTCCAATTTTTTATCTCTTTACGCTGCGTGTTAAATGTTTGTTGAATTACAATGAACCATAGTAAGGCCTTATCAGTCAAAAAATGTTCGCACTCTGGAATAACAAAAGGGTATCATGTCTCTCTCTGTAAATACAAGGTAAAACCAATAGTTTTTCAATTATGTTTTGAACCGTTTGGATTTATTTCGGATTCTTTTTATGTATTTCCCCATACTGCAAATCCATATCTTATAAGAAATTTTGCCAGTGACAGTAAATTATTTTCAGAGATTCAATTGGAATAAACTTTTTTAAAGTATGAAATTCTGCCAGCAATTGTATTTTACTAAGTATTGGAAGCATCAGTCCTCTACACTCACAAAACAACGTGGCAACGATTTTTCACCAAATTCTCCCGAAGATTTCAGAAACGTTCTATAATAATTATTGTAATCCTAATTTTACAATATTTATGACAAAAAATTTTCGGCATATTATTTTGGAACTAAAATAGCACCTTGGTTTAGTTTGTCAAATTTAAGGACTTTTACTAAAAAAAACTTCTTCCTGAAAGACTGAACTCGGCGTTCCTGAGGAGTATAGTGATCCATGGTTTTTCAACTTGTATTCTGCTCCTCAATTTGCAAAAATGAGAACTTCTTCCGACTTTTGACCCCATATTTAGAGTGAAGATGGTTTAGATATGAAGTGATTGCGACATTTTTAAGTTCATTTTTGTATTTCATTGTTTTGTTATAGCCATTGAGAGCGTCGTTTTACAGTGGTAATTTAATGCGATGCAAAATATTGAATTGTTGAATTGTACAGGAAAATAACTAATAACGCAATAGCTCTAATTAGTTGTTTATGTGAACCTTTGGGAAGAACTCTATTAAAAACATTATCACTTGTGCTCACATAATAAGAGTAAAACTAGTAGAGACTTGGTAGTTTAACTCACCCTTATACATGTGAGTTACTAAGTATGTATATCAAGGTATGAACCGAAATTTATAGCACTTAATTCGCGTTTCCCCGTGTTAATAATCTCCACATTTACTACGCATATGGCCCCGGCTTACCCCACCCCCGCTTCCCCTAAACACAATCTCCACGTAATAAGGGAAAGATAAAAGCCTCATAATTCTGTGGTCCCACGTATGGCGGGATTTTCCGAGCGTTTTCCCTCTAAGAAGCCCAAAACCCTTTTAGTCTCGCCACTCTTTATTAGCGGCTTAAGTGCCACTAACTCACGCTAGATGGCAGTGCGGGAGGACTGGTTTGTTTCCCGGCTAAGCTAAGACACAAAGGCACGCGCGAAAACAAACACGGCCAAAGGCCGACAAAATTTAGGGGCTATTCAAATAAAAGCAAATTCAAAGAGTCTCGGTTCTTGGGGTTTGCTGAACCACCAAATTTACATGGAGCATAAAGGAAATTAATTTTCTAATTTTAAATAATAGCAGAGTGGAAAAGTATCAGTTTATGTGGGGTTGTGGTGAGCTTAATTTCAACTGCATCTATTATAAAATCACCCCCTCGAAGTCAGCTCGGTCCCTAAGGACGGCTTGTTTCACAGAATTTTAACAATTAAACAAATTTCGACGTTAATTTGCAAGTTCTGTTAAAGTTCTTTTCAAGTTCTGTTATTATTTCAGTTCTGTCAAGCAACCAGCCCATAATGATATAATAGCAGCACTTGAATAGAATTTGCACAGAATTTGAAAAATTTACCTTAAAATTTGATGAATCGTTTAAATTCTGTGAAAAAATCCATCCTAAGGCGGCTTGTATGCAGAATATGATGATTGATTTACTAAATACCGGTTTTATGCAAAATTAAATAAAATATATCTTTCTTTGAAGAAAAAACTTATCGAGAAAAGACAATTCGCCACTGCTCAGGGAAGCTTCCACATGAATGGAACAGTTAATAAATTCTGAGATTTATCAAAAACTTATCAATACTTGGTACTAACCATCCATTAAAAATCTTCCTGCTTAATTTGTTCGCCTTTGGCGCACCTTTCTCGTTATCTTTAACGGCTAACGGCGCTCTAAGCCTCGTCGCTAAACGCCTCACAAAGAAACCCCTAACGGCTAACGGCTAACGGCGGAAGATCTGAGAACCCAGCGCTCAGCATGTATGTAAGTAGCACATGTGACATATGATTTACTTCGCCCATAATGAAAATGGGGCAGTAAAAACCACACTAGCGGGGGAATGAGTGTAATCGGTAATTTATAGTTCCGCGATTAAGTGAACGCGTGGTCGTTCTAAAGCAGGGGAGGATTGGGAAAAGTCATTCATGGGAGTTAGCAAGATGCGAAGTCCGAAATTCACTGACCAAACTAAACAAAACAATTGTATGAAGCACGGGAGGTGTTACACGTTGGTGACGTGTATCGTATATTTGAATGTGTATTTCTTTTTGTATCTAAATTATAATATAACTCCATGCCTGCTAAGATGCTTCGAAGATATACCCAGTTGTGTTGCATATTATATGGAGTATAAAAATGTGGAGTTACGGTCGAAGGGCTTATATATTCATTAATATAAATACCTGTTATGAGTAGTGGAGGTTATTGTGAAGGTAATTTTAATAAAATTATGACTTATAATAATATTTCTTCGTCCTTCGCTAGATTCTGCCCTTGACAAACTGCTGATTCACTCTGTAGTATATCGAGCATACAAATATTGCCGAATGCATCATAAATCCAACCACATAGTACCCACACAGTGGTGGTCTCAAGTGCTCCCTTTGATTTATAATGGAAATACATTTTCTTTAACACACGTAAATTATATAGGAATTTAATAAAATAAAATACTTTTTGTTTTAAAACCACGATATTTATTAATTTAAGAACCGACCGGTTTCGCTTTACTTAAGCATCATCAGGGTACAAATTAATACTAAACAAGAAGTACATAATGTGTGTATATATATAACAAAATATAGAGGGAGACAACATGATACAAATATAAGCAACACAAAGACGGTCATAAAATACATTAACATAAGTATTTTATTTTATTAAATATGTCAAACCACAAAGTGATTGCTTTCTACAATAATATATATAGGAATTGTCTGCAGGGGGGTCTAAATAAATAAATGTAATGCATAGAGAAGAATTGATTTTGAATTATATTTTATCATTACTGGGTAATTTGTATAAAAATAATACTCTCTATTTGAAAAACAAACCGATTAATTATTTATAAGGAACAAAAAATTTCAATTAATTTTAAAATATGCCAAATATTTTTTTTGTTGGGTTTTTATTAACCGCCATTTTATTAATCTCACTGCGCCCAGGACTTAAAATACATATGTTCAAGAAACGGTGTTGTGAAAAAAGCGGAAAAAGTACCCCCAAAAGTGTTGTATGTTGTCAACAATCTCATCTTCAATAATTCAATTTTTTTAAGTTCTGTTAGGAAGGAATCGAAAGTAAAATATAAATATAGTTACGCTGACGTTCCAAATAGCAAGGGGTGATTTAACTGCTTCAAAATTTTAATAATCTTCTTTATTTTTTTTTTTAATAGTAAAGTATTTTTTTATGTATCAAAGTATAAGTATAAAATATAATACAAGTTTGTAGATGACGTAAGTATAAAATATAATACATGTTTATAGATGACGTAAGTACAAAATATAATACAAGATTGTAAATGACGCAAGTATAAAACCAACTTTTTCACCGTTCTCCTCACTAGGGTTTGTAATTTTTGTCTTAATTTCTAGTACCTAGTTATCTCCAAGATATTTGCAAAATGATTATCACTCTGTCCTCTCCTCCATGTTTTTTACTTTAGTTTTAAATCTATTCATTACCGTTATTACTTTTTTGATATAGTTGAGCATGAGACATTTTTTCAGCAAGGAATTTAACATTTCTCTGTCTAAAAGATGTATTTAAAGTGGGAGTAACCAGTAAAGTTTGGCTTATTGCCCTGATAGGTGTACGAATTACTTTGACAGTGTTGTAATTCCTCCTACTACCAAAATCTATCATACAGTAAATGTTGCTTGCACAATTATGAAAATCATTGCTGGCAAAGAATTGGACACGCAACTCCTGACCGGCGCGCTCTGGACTACTCCGCCACTTACCGGTTAAGACAAAATTAATTAACTTTTGAACCTATATTTTTAATATTGTACTTTTACTGATAAATTTGACGACAATTGCAGAAATATCTGATTAATTACCGATTTTAATAAAATAATCTTGCATTTGACCGTCATAATACGTGCAAGTGACTGGTCGGATGGAGGTCGAAAGATTTTTAGATTACCAGATGAAGATTTTGATTATTATATTATTGTTACTAAATATCAATAAGATTATTACGAAATATTAAATCAAATGTTTTTCGTGACATCTGAAATCTTTATCGGAGTAATTAATTTAATTGTGATGGCTCTATTGCGTTTTAACCCTTTTAATATGATGGAAAAGAAATCAAGATTAGATATTACGTATAATAACATATTATTGAATCTTATTTAAATCTCAAATCTTGGACACTGTCAGTAATTCAATTAGGTAATGTTGTTTTTTTTCATTAACGATAAATCATTCTTTCACGTATTCATCAAATAATTTTTGACAAGGTATACAAATCTAAGCATTGATAATGAAAATATTAAAACAATTCAAAACTTAATTTTGTAGAAGCAGGTTGAAACTGGTCCGGTTTACAAAAAAAGCATCAAAAATACTTGTTAGAATCTTTATACACATAATAACATCATTGTACCTAATCAACAAGGCTATGCATGCATTCTTACAAATCTACGAAAAATTCATATTAATGTTCACATGAAATTGCAGATTGCCGATTGCACGCGGTTGGCAATACTTTCGCAGAGATAGTGGACGTGTTCAATTGCACGAAATGTAGTTTCAAGAAGGTAATAAAAATACACATTTATTTATATTAGACAACATGAAGTGGAACTATTTTAAGTTAGATAAATAAATACTTATTATAATTACTGATGTAAACGTATAATTTTTTATATATCAATCACTTATTGGTTCTACATAAATGAACATATTTGTACTATCCAAAATTCACTATATGATTACTCCTATTTCACTTAATTATGATGCCGTATGGATGTAAAAACCCTTTTTGTATTCAATGCAATATTAATATTTAAAAATTACAGTGTTAATACACGCTAATTTCCGAAACCACCCAACTAATTTCAATGAAATTTTATGAATGTTTATGGTTGGTTCCAGCTTGAAATATAGGATAGTTTTGGACCCGATAGGTTGCGCTGTTGTCAAGTTCTAAAAAAAATTAAGCTAATCCGACCCTATTTCCTACCATTATATTTAACTGTATCATACTTCGAGTAAGAACTACCAACATTATCTTCATTTTGTTGCTGTTTTGGGTGTTGCTCTCAGTTGGTATAACAGCGCCCCGGCAAGGCGAAGGTACAGGGTTCAAGTCCTAGATGCGACCGTATCTTTTTTATGATTTTTCTGTTTCAAATTTTCGTTTGAGGATCGCTTATATTGTTTTCAATGAATAAATATTATTATTTGTACAGATTTTCATAATTATGGAAATAGTTACTTTTGAAAATGATGTCGCCTCAGCTGTTAGATTTATAGGACAAGGGGCTACGCATTCTACGCAAACGCCTTGACTCCGCGTGTAGCCCCGAATTTAGACTCGCCTAAACCCATTTTCGCTTTATCTTCGCCATCATTGTCGCACATCTCTGCCATCCATCTACATTTAAGCTTTCATCTCCTCGCACTATAAATCCCGTAATGTGTAAACATCAAGCCGAACAGAACTATCAATATCCGTGTCTATCGAATCCGAGAATCACTATTCCAGAACATATAAATTACTTCCTCCCTGCTCTGACTCCCTGGCCCCCAGTTCCACGAAACCATCCCACTTCGTCATTCCGCTGAAACTAGGGGATGTTCCAGAAGTTCTTAAGGGGAACGGCTGCGCGGCCCTTTTCATACAAAACCTAAATTAGGATTTGAGGACAAATTACTGGACCAAACTGAAAAAGTATTATTTTAATCAAAGGGTATAGCAAATATCTAGTACAATATGAGCTACTATATTTATTTGTGATTTTACTTATAAAAGATTTTCCATAAAGTAATTAAATTTCACATGATTTGAGAAGAAACTTTTGATTTTTTTGTTAATTAATTTTTATTGTTAAAATAATAACTTTACTCTATGTACTCATTTAATATAGTGAAAAATTAAATTAAAAATTAAATTTCTCAAGAAAAACGTTTTTTTTAGGAGAAATCTGAGTTTATCTATGACAATTTTTTATGACAGTTTATCTACGACAATCTGTCGTTTGTTATTTGAAATTCGCGCCCATGAAACTACTGTTTTTGATAATTTAATTTTTTATTTTTTTAAATTTTATCACATTTACACAGTATACAAAATAATTTTTTATGTTAAATAATTACCATTAACTCGCAAATAGTTGTCAAATTTGCCTCTAAAAATAGGACAAATGAAATGCTTCATATTTTAAAATTTAAACCATAAATAAATAAAATGGCACTTCTCCGTACCATATAGTTGCTACACATCTTCATTAAAAATAATTATTAAGTTTGATATTTTGTCCTCAAATCCAAATATAAGTTTTGCATGAAAAAGATCGCGCAGCCTTTTCCCTTAAGGCGATGCACTACATCGTGTAATATTTTAAATTGACCCGCTATCAATAAAAACCTTACGTAGATGGCGATAAGGTTAAATTCCCGCTTAAACCATCCGCCTGTTTTGATTTATGCAAGAAAAAAACATGGCCAAAAAGTGCCTTTTATTTTATTTTGTGGATGTTCATGCATAAATATTTAATTTTTTTTCGATCATTTTATAAATAACTTAATTTGCGACATTATACAATAAAATCATAACCGAAAATGGGTTCGTAAGTAGGAGATTTTGAATTTTAAAGCAGTTTTCATAGGCCTTATAAATTATTGTTTTCTGGGCTTATAAAAAGACTTATCTAAAAAATACTCGATTGTTTCAAAGGTCAAGATGTGTACGTTTTGCAGAATTTAATTAAAGTATCTGAAACATTTCTAGGCGACCAAATTTTCAAACCAAAAACACATGATTTTGCATTACAACGTATGGCATCGCCTTAACATCTAGATATTTGTAGGTAGGTACACTTGTAAAAGTTTTGTTGGAACTTTTCAAAACATATTTTTTAAGACTATAACTTCTCGTAAAAATTAATGGTTCTTTTTGAAGTATGGGTTTAAATGATAATATAATATTAATAATACTTGAATATTTTGTATATCACTATATCGTTTTGTCACCAATATCACCTCAAATACGTCTTATCCTTGCTTTGAGTACCTAACTATCCATTGTTAAAAATATGTATACATAAAAATAATTTTTAAAAAATGGAATAGTCTATAGGAAATTTTGAAATGGAAATTGTTTTGTTATCAACTCTCAGGTAACTCTAAATAGAAAAAACATATTCTCCACAAGTATCTCTTATAAAAACCTCTTTAAAATTAATTAAAATAAATGCTATATCGCCAGAGTCAGTGGATGGTAACCCAACTTGAGAATGCTGAGAATAAGAATGAAGTGGGGAAGAAGGAGATGATGACGTTGTTTGTGAAACCCGGCTGTTCATATCTTGTCACTAAACAACACACCTGTATCTAATGCAAGCAACGTTTTGGTTATGCGTGTCCAGTGTCCAGTGGTAACTTATCACTGATAAAGAGAGTAAGTTTGATAGTGGAAATCGATAATAATATTAAAAAAATAAATGTTTAATAATCTTTATTTTTGTAACTGATAGAGATAACGATATCCTCGCTGGGATCTCCCGTGCTGAGGATTTAATTTATATATTATGAAAATTGAATAGCATGGATAATATGAATTTATTACAAATATATTATGTAGTGTTTTGTCTGAAATAATTATAAATAAATTACATTATGATTTTTAATGCCGTTAAGTGGTTCCTGTTTCAGTCTGTATTTGTTGTTATCATATTTTCTATTTTTGATCTCCCTATGTTACGTATTCAGCTTTTTATTTGACATTCAAATGTTATAATATTGTTAAGAGTTTTGAATGAGAGTGGTAATTTGTTTTAGAACTTAGTTCCATAGTAAAGGAAGCTTTTTGCCTAACTGTTGTATTTGCAGTGACATGTCCACTCTTCTAGACACAAGCGCCAGTTTCTATAGAAGAGGAACATTAAGAAATCAAAAGCAGTGAAAACTAATTTTATGAATTATTTTAGTTAACATTAATGATTATGCTCTGTAAATTTATTAATTATTTAATAAAGAAAAAAATGTTTTTGACCCAGAGATCTAGTGTTTCTAAAATAAGTGTTAATTGTTATTTCTTGTTTTTTTTTTGATTTATGAATATTAAAGTGTCTTGTTTTAGAATATAGATGTATAATTCTTATGGTTTAAATATTTTTGAAAATTTCAACACCATATTCTAATAGTGATCGATAAAGACCCATATAGATCTTGATTAAGTCTCGATTGAGTTTTGCCAACTTTACGTCGTAGAAGAGACCCAAATAAGTACCAAATACTTCACCGTCGTCCAGGTCCATAAACATTAACATAAAAGTTTAAAAACTCGCACGATCTTAAAGCCCTCGATTGGGCAGTCGAATCTTCGGGGCAGAGTGACGCGAGTAACGACCCCATAACGAATGGTGTATTTCCGAGCAGGAGTATAAATTACGTGTGTAAAGTCTACGGTCTACGTGGTGGGTGCAACTCACCCCCTGTCAGGGTAAACTAATCCCGAGTCATAAAAATCCCGGAGGCCTCGGGCGAATGACGCATCAAGAGTTGGGAAAGACGTTTATCTTCCCCTGCCGCTCGTGGGGTGTTCTACCCTTGCGATATGTGAACATGTTGGATGTACGCCATAGGAGGTGGGCCTGGAGATTCCAAACAGTAAAACAGTAGTTAAAAGACCTCATTTTGAACCCACGATGTAAGATTAACTCAAAAGTACACATTTACCCATGAATGAATGTTTTATTATTGTAGTAAATGTAGAATATTATACCTACAAGTGCATGTAAAAATACTTCAATTTTTAGAAAAGGTGCTAAACAATTGAAAAAAACCTTTGAGAAAACGGATAAAGAAAAGTAATTAAAACATAATTTATGACTAAATAATTTATGGCCTAATTAAAAATCAATTATGAGATATATTTTTCTGCATGTTTTATGAAATTGTGTATAGGTAAAAAGTGATGAAAGGTTCCTTTTGACGCTCACAAAAACTTTCACCAACTTCGAGTGCCTTAATACCCATCTTCCCCTTGTAAATTCCATCAAACGTCTTCGATTGTAACTAATTCTCAATATTCCCTTAACTCCGTGTAATTTGTTACTTTGGCCAGGCCAATAAAAATCAGGCTTAATAGGGAGGGAGGAAATGTTCCACTTTTAGTGGGGCGTCTAGCTTCTTTACTGCGTCGAAGGAACTTCATTCTCCTTTGGGGAGGTTTTTACGTCCACCCTTTTAACGGGCCTTAGAAGGTCTAGTTCGGTGTCTAGCAAAGGCGCGCCGGTGTCAAAAAGACACGTTATCAGTAATTACTTGATTTGCTTTTTTAAAATTGGTATTTAAGGTAAAATCCTCTTATTGTATCGACTATCATGTACCACCTACGAGTATCTAATTTTATTTTCAGGATGCATCAAGTGAAAGGCAAAGAATCTTTTTTTCCTTATAAGAAATATGTTGGAATACAAAGTAGAGAAGTTGATTTCCTAACAGTTCTCTAATATTATATCCCAGTTGAACCACTCCTTTCGCTTGTGTTGCCCTGGCGAAGAAAAGTTTAAAACGTTGGATAGTTGTTGTTCACGAAACTTTCGATAAAACAAAGTAAAGTAGTACCTACCTTACTAAACTTTAATATTATTTTTCAACTGCGTTGAAGTGAATATTTAGCACACCAAAGAAATTAATGGGCAGATTGGTTAAAAATGTGGTAAATATTTTTAGATCTTCTTCTGTTTTCCTCTTTTATTTTTTTTATTTGCAGTCTCAAACGTACGTTATGAATTTTTATTCTAATCTCGAGTAAGATCTTTTCAGACTTAAGACAACCGTAAGGTTCATCTAATTGCGCTATCTTGGCAACGTAACAGGCCCATAAAGTGCCAACTCGTAGGATATTAGCCAGCCAAATAGTCAGGATTTGCTTGGCGTTCACCACTAAGGTTTTACCCCTACACATGTTTAAGATGCTTATCCATTTTTCTGTAAGAATTACTGAATAGCTGAAATAAATTGAAATTTTATGTATTTGTGGACGATTCATAAAAAGCATATAACTCCCTCCAGATGTGATTTAAAAAAATCTTAAGTGCCACTACGCATTTCGAAGATAATTAATGAGAATTTACAAAAAATAATTAGAATCATTAACGAAAATTAATGTGATTAGATGTGATAAAAATTATTTAGACTTAATTAATAATTTTTTATTTATTGTTTTGTTTAATTCGTAACAATTCGTTTATTGCGCCAACAAAAAAATATCCAAAGAAGCGAAGTTAGCAGTCCACAATGGAGTGCTGGTACCTAACCTGATGTATGGAAGTGAGGCATGGAACTGGCAAAGAAAGGATGAAATTAGATTGAATGCTGTTGAAATGAGATCCCTGAGGCGTATGTGTGGTAAAACCGTGTATGATCGTGTGAGGAATGTGGAGATCCGCAAAGAGCGCAAGGCTGATGTAAGCGTAGTGAGTAAGATCAAGAAAGGGACGCTTAGATGGTTTGGTCATGTAGAGCGAATGAGCGAAGAAAGGAGAGTAAGGAGAATATACGATGCAAATTTATAAAACCACTACAAATAGTACAAAATCATACTATCAAGGTTATATATAATAAAAAGAGGACATTTTCGACTGATCAATTGTACAAGGAATCAGATCCTTGAGTCGGGCCATGTCGAGAGTCAGAACAATAGAAGAGTATGTATGAGACAATGTATGAATGTGAATGAGGCAAGGAGTGTGTGCCAAGACCGAGTTGTTTGGCGGTCCATCCTCTCTGCCTACCCCTGCGGGAAAACGACGTAATGGTTAGTTAGTTAGTTAGTTAATAAAAAATACTAAGAATTTAAAATTTAAAAGAAGTTAAAAATATTGAGATTTAATTAAACCACAAATTCGTGAAGCTTTTGAGAACCAAGACACCCCTTTTAATGCAGTTATTTTTTCTCTACTTTTCGTTAATAAATAAATATGAATATTTAGAACTTTGAGGCAAATAACTAATTAACCGTTTTCTTTTTTATCTATTTTCCCGGGGGGGCTTTTACATACCATGTAAAGAAAAACTATTTTACATTTGTTGTAATATTATCATTTGATAATTCACAATGAAAATAATTTAAAAAATACAAAAGTTAACAAACTACGAGAAACGTAATACGTACATAAATATTTAACACATTCAATAGATAATCTGAAATATCCATTAAATTTTCATTAATGATAAAATTGTTAATTACCAATCATTTATTGAAAAACTAGATTCTTAGATATAATTCGCACGTATGGCCTTAATTGGTAATACAATTTTAACAATATAATCATCGCCATGAACACAAAAATGTAACCAACAAAACAGACAGCCAATTTAAAACCACCGGAGTGATTGGTGTCATATATGTATACACAATTAAGATATTATTTAATTAATACCATTCCTCAAAATATTAATATGAAAACATAAAAAACTGCTTACGGCGGTTTTTAAAGCCAATCAATCCACCTATATTTCACCGTTTATTCCATATTTTTATGTTCTATAAATATGAAAACATATACAACTGCTTACAGCGGTTTTAAGGCCAATGAATCCACCTATATTTCACCGTCCATCCCATATTTTTATGTTCCATAAATATGGCACATGACAAGTGATCTCTCAAAATAGTTTTGCAAAATAGAAAAATATGCCAAAAAATCACTCCAGTGACATAACTCTTCAAATGACTTAACTTTAAAAAAAATCGTGTCACTAAATAAAGACTACACTATTTGAAGCACGTGTTCACTTTAATTTTAATTTTATTTTTGTATTGAATTTGAGGGATACATCTTACAGAATCAATAAAACTTTATCATCAGCTCTACATGTATTTACTATTGAATATTGTGTGTGGGTATTTAAAACAGAAAAAAATATATGTATACATGCACTTTTATAAAAACGAAAATGCAAAAAGATTATGTAAAGCTCAAACCAGTAGCAGTTGTAATCGCACGCTCGGTGCGATACAATCGTGCTCAATAATCGTAAAGCAGATTCCATGGAGTCATAACTCCAGCAGTAACTGATTCTCCCTTGCCTTCGTTAGGTTGTTATGATAATCTTTTGATATCAGCCAAAGTTATCGTGAGAGGTATGACACTATGCTCGCTGCGTTAAACTTAATTCTCGCGATTTAACCCTTACGGACCAGAGCCTTGTTTGGGTTACTTTAATTATTATCATATTTTTTATTAATAATAAAGCGAATTCTACGCTTATTTATATATTGCAGGGATTAACAAAGCTGAATTAGTAACAAAAAACTATAAAAAGCTTATATAACTGATTTTTCAAGAAGGTATTGTATTCGTTATATTGATTAAATTTTTTAAGTTAAATGTTTTAAAATCGTTTTTAAAAGTTCATTTATTTGAGCACGATTTCAAATATTGCAATTTTTTGAAGATTACTTAATCTAAATAAAATCATAGTAAATAATAAGTACTTACGTATTATTTACTATGATTTTGTTTTGCTTATAATAAAAAAGCTTCAATGACAGATAACCATAAATATATAAATATGAATTATTAAATCATACGCATTAGAAAATAACGTTAAAAAAAGTTTTTAAAATTATTATATGTTTGAATATTCAAAATCTTTTGACTGTCTAAGGACGGGTTTTTTCAGGGAAGTTAATTTTCAAGTTATGTGAAAGTTCTATTCAAGTTCTGTTATTATTTCAGTTCTGTAAAGCAACTATTCAATAATTATATAATAACAAAACTTAAATAGAACTTTCACAAAACATGAAAATTAACTATGAAATTTAATGAATTGTTCAAATTTCGTGAATCAAGGATCAACCCGTCCTTATTGTATATGTTTTGATTTAATGTAGAATGTTAATAATATTTGATCACATCTACTATTTTATAATATTGGTACCATCTTACATGCTTTGCAACTTTTAGATCTTATTTCATTCGGTTAGCTATTGGAACGAGGCAATACTAATATAATACTAATCTTTAAATTTATTTTTTGAAATATGTGTTTTTAAACGTTATATTTTGTTTCACTATGTATTTATATATAAGCATACACTATTTAATTTTGATTCGTTTCATTTTGTACCCTGATGATCGTTGTAATTAATTAGTGGTCATAAACAAAATATAACTTTTTTCCCAAATTTTTTCGTATCAAGCAATTATTTTGTGGTTAGACATTATATTTATAATTTAATCAAACAATTCGTTTTTAACCACGAGTTTTTTATTATTTTTCACATCGACGATTGAAAAATAAGTTAAAACAAAGTGTTTGATTTAATAATTAATAACTTATTATAACACATAATACATAATCATTTAATACATAATAAACATATAATACATAACATAACATAATCCTTATTCCCTAACTTAGCGGTATAGTATGTAAATAAATAATTAGTCTGATCTATTTACTAATAATTTGAGTAATTTTTACAATCTTATAATCTTCTTATAATTCTCTGACTTCTCCATTCTCTTCTTGCAACCCTAACTAGCTTTTCATCATTTTTCTTATTTTTCTTTTTCATTTCATAGTAATGTATAGATTCTTTTCAAACTGTAAAATTCACCCGCCATAACACAGGATCATCCCTAGCATGGAGGGTGCAATATCACAAAAACCATAAGTACTTTCTAAGGCTTGTATTAATAAAATAAATAAATTATGAAAGGTTATTACTGTTTTATTTCATTAATATGTTAAACTACAAAGTGACTGCTTTATACCAAAACAAAATTCTTAACTTACTATTAAAGAAAAACGCATGGACAATCATCCTTGTGTTGTGTGTATGCAAATAGTTATTCTCGATATAAATTGGAACTGTGGTCGTTTTTGATTGTTTTGTTATGTTGTCAATATGCCATGGAAGCTTCTAAACACATCACGTATTACGTATCAATATCAAATTCATCACTATTAGCCATTATGTAAAGCATTAAGAATATAAATTACAATTAAAAATTAAACACATATTTTTTAACGTTGTTAAACAAATTGTTTGAACACAGGTTAGAAAATAAATATACTTTCTCCTGAGAACTACGAGTAGATATGTAGATTTCAAGAAGAGTTTTTGTGTTAATAAAGCTGTCAGATTGCGAACACCCTCGGATTTTCTATTTCCTTAATGATGGCATAATCCACCCCTATCTTCTTCTGACGGTTAAAACAGGCTTCCTATCCTCCACATAATCTCGCCTCAACTTCATCCAGAGATGGAATTGACTGTGATAAGACGGAGGCGCGTTTTTTAATCATAGTTTGAATTTATGCCATATTTCTGAAAAATTAGTGGTACCTACCTATCTATGTATTGGTCCATTAATATGTGTCTCTATTTCAAACATTTTTTAATTAATATTTAACTAACAGAATTAAATAAAGTAAATCAACTTTAATTATTGAAGACAATATAAGCGATTTCTAAACGAAAATCTGAAACAGAAAAATCAGAAAAGGATACGGTCACATCTAGGACTTTATTCCGAAAAATAAATAAATCAACTTTATTTATTTATTTATTATTAGATAATTTGTATAGCGCCGCTTTTGTGAGATATCACCTCAGGGGCGCTTGTTAAATGTTTTCTTTTAAAAGGTTATATTATGACAATATCTTAACAATAATAATATAGTTAACAAAATAATTAACACTAAAACATATGCGGAAACTTTGACTAGCCAACTAGGAATGAATCTTGTTTTAGGCAAGTCAAATTGACAAATTTAGTTCATATCATAATTTCATATTAGGTACATTTTTTAACCATAGAACATATTATTTTATAGAAGGAAAAAGTTTTAGGATTGAATTCCTGTTAGAAAGTTGTGTTAAATATACAATTTTGTACTTATAAGAATAATCGAAATGAAAAAATAATATCTTAAAATACAAAAATTAGTATCGAATAAATTAATCTACTATCATGTTTTGAACGTTTAGCTAAACCTTTTTTCATCAACTTCCCGCTGAGATCATCATTAAGGATTTTGATCCTGAATTGATATTTATTAATAACTAGTACCTAACTAACTCTACGCGGCTTCGATCGAGTTTCAAGAATAGTTTAATTTTACCGAACAAATTAAAAATACTGAACAAAATGGCATCTAGATCAATTTCAAAATTAGTGGTGGAAAATATTTAAAAAGTTGTGTTGATGAAAATAATGTATATATCATAACGCCAGGAATCACAGTTTGAGTTTTTTAGTCGGAAAGCCAATAATTTTTCCAAGAGCGTCCTTATATTACAGATATCTTCCGAACTTTATCTTTAATATTTCAATTTAATTTCACGATGATTAACTTGTTAACCGTACCTATTCAGCTATTTTTACATTAACTCTACTCTACTCTAATTTCCCTCAGAGCCTATGTCATCGCTATAGTGGATCTTTTTAAGGAATGAAGGAGAGCAAGTTCTGTTAAGAAAAGAGTGGTCGGTAGTTGGTAGTTATCTGGGAATTAGTGGGTCCAGGAGTGACGGACGTATGAATCCATCCCTCCCACTGCGGTGCAAGGCGATGGGTCGAGAAAGTCTGGCTGGATAGGTCAAAGGGTTTCCCTCAGCCGGCCTCTTACGCAGTAGGTGTGCAATCTCCTCTGGAATCCAAGCCCCGTTACAAAGTCATTAAACGTAGCGAACCACATGGGGTGATCTAGAGTAGAGGTTTTGGTTATTTTTTAATGGCTCCCGGGACGGAGGAACCGATACCCGCTTCCCAAATAGTACAATACAAGTTAGGCCCTTAAGTTTAAAAAAATGGCGCTATACAAGTTATTCTATTATTATGTAAGGAGCCGTGTATCGCAATGATTTGAAGGACTCCGTATAAAAAACCACACCAGAAGTTGAAAGCTAAACAGTGAATTAACCCGTTCGCGACGACGCGCTTACTTAATACCCCGTATTAGAATAAGACCTGGTAATAGCTTGGAATACTTTCATCTTTATCTACCCACGTACGGAAGATAATCCGTGTTTTACTGCTATACCCACACACTGGCCGCCAGTTTAATGGGCCCATATATTGGGAATAACACAGCGAGCACGGCCGCTCTTAGCCCGCTATCGCCTTACAAACAACTTGGGCAATAAGAGCCTGCGCCTGAGTGCTGTCTCTTAAGGAAAACTTAAGCGGCCGACTGGCAGACTTAAGCCTAGGATCGTGGAGGAAAATTGATATAGCCGTTTACGCTTATCATTTTGGTGATGTATTTAGAATAGGTTTTATGTGTAACTAGCGCAGACCCGTAGAAAATCAGGATTTTTTTAAATTTTTAATATCAATGATATCCTCGTTATGTGATTTCTAACACGTACTAGCAACTGTCACTGATCGATAACTGTGTATAATAATAATCAAATAGAAATGCCTAACCATATTTCTGTGCTCCTGGTATTTTTTTCTTGTCGGCAGATTCACTTTTTGACTGTTTATTGTTTTGTATATTATGTAGTACATTAGCGCCACTGCGGAAATTAACACAAAACACCCTATGACATTTCTGTGGTTCTGGTATTTCGTTCCTATCGGCAGGTTCACTTTTTATCGGATAGAGTGAATTCTCGGATTGAATTGAATGTGAATTCGAATCAGTACTAATTGTGAAAATGACTATTAAAATATTTTTTGTTTCTAATATTAAATATATTGTTCTCTATCGCAAATTTGAATTCTTCAAACAAACAGTTAAAACTTTTAAAACCTCCCTTACATTCAAAGCAAATATCCAAGCTCCAGAGTTCATTGAACCAGGGTTACAAACACAACCGACATTTGTATTTTTGATAGTAAAATCTGAAGGATGGTTTTTTAAAATACCTAAAAAAGATTAAATGTGATGAAATGAACAAAAATACATTTTACCACGCAATATTTTGTCTCATCGGTTAATATTTTTTAGTTTGTTCTTTTAACAAACACAAGAGTGCAAACTGCCCGGCATCCATTATTGGAATGTCTAGAAATTGGAAAAGAAAGTGAGGGAAGGAGAAAGCAAAAGAGATGAAGTACATGTTAAATTCTCAACGGTGGTCTCTCGTCGGGAAGATAGAATTTCTTCATTAAAAAACATTAAAAAACCAAGATGATTTTGAACATACAAATCGGATTGATTCACAAAATCTCATTACAACACACATTCACCAACCTACCCCTAAAACTACTTTTGGACAAACAAATATGCAATAAATCCATAAAATTATTAATTGTTCTCCCTCTTTCCAATTAAAAACCAATAAAAATACCCGAATTCAAAAGAAGTATCAAGGTATGGATTATGGGAAGGAACAATATAGATACAATTTTGCGACCTAACAAAGATTTACGCTTAGGTTAGGTTTTTTTTCTAGAAACTGCTTTATAATTTTCCTCTTGTAAGGGTACGTACACATTTGCGAACCGAAACAAACCGAGCCACGAATTACGGGAAAGGAACGAAGGAAATACAAGCGGCGTTTCGCGCTATTTGCGGTTGCTTCGTTCCTTTCCCAAAAGTTGAGGTTCAGTTTGGCAGTTCAGCTCGCGGATGTATACAAAGCATAATATTTCAACACACTTACAAAAGCTTACTTAAAAAATGAACATGATTCTTTATAAAAAAATTAAAAAAATTAGTAAGATTTTTTTAATAATAATTAAATGCAAATTTTGAGAAACGAATCATTTATAAAAGATGCAAATTGGGTGATGCATCCATTTACCGGCAATATGAACTCTTCTCCGTTTAATTGAGCACCTCGTACCAGAATCGCAGAAGAAGCGTAGGTGGTAGAAAGGGGGTTTTATAGTCATCCCAGCTTAAAGGAAATCAGCTTTCATTACACCTCGGAACTATTAAAGTCTTAATAAAACATAATAAACTTATATTAAACTACGCATTAAAGTCGATTTACGGTAAATATGCGCCAAGAGGTAAACTATATGAGGTTTCAAGTTTGGCGTGCTTATGAAAGAAAAATCTATATAATATACCTACGTACTTACTCACATGTGTAGCTTTTAATAAAAAGAGACGTATACCTACTGTACACACTTTTAAAATCCTAAATAATTGTCTGAACTCACCAGAACTTACCAATTTAATAAATCTTCATATTCTCTCTAGATCAACCCGACAATCTGATTTATTTTATCTACCCTTGTGTAGAACAAGCATTCGAAAAAATTCCCCAATTCCTCGTATATGTGCACAATATAATACAAAATTTTACAGCATTGACATTTTTGGTAATAACTAAAGAAATATCGATATGAAGTAATGCGTACGATCGATTATTAATATGAGAGTATGGAATGTATCGGCAGCATCTCCTATCCTCTTCCCATATTCCTCTTCCTCTCCCCTTCCCTTAACACCAAATTAATTTTAAGATACTAAAACTTCATTTCTAATGCACTTTAACATAAGAAACTTCTGTGGCTTGATTTCAGTTAACTTGTATATTTATCTCGTATATTATATAAAAGCTGTTCGTTTCTTACAAAATAAATAAATAAATAACTTTTATTTTTTTCGCTTATTTAATTAATGTTAGTTGTAAGCCACTAGTCATAAATCGTAGTTATAAGTCTGTGTGGTAGGAAATAGGGAAAATAAAATATTATATATTGAAAAAATGTGATTAGGAATGTCCACGATTTCAGATTCGAAAAAAAAAACTTAAAGCTAAAGCATTAAAACGGGATCATTTTGAAATGGAAATGGGATGTACAAACGAAATGCCAAACGGTCGAGGTAAAACAGGACTTCGCTACTCTTAGTCAATTCGTTGTTGTATTTGATGGGCTTACTGACCATCCAATTCCTTTACACGTTAATAAAAAAATAAAAATATTTAAGCCCCTTCGTATACAACACCATCGTTATAATAATTTCTTGGAATGCAAATTACTTTTTAATTATTATTCCATCACAATACTACTTCATTATATAATAATAGTTGACTCCTGCAAGTCTTAATGTAAGCTTAACGTTTCGGTTTACAAACATTTTCCATTATTCAGTATTAGCGCCGAGTTTACAAACGAAGGTCCTAAGCTGCAATAATAATAACATTATTACGTTACCATTAGACGAAGTACGAGAATGACTATTAGAAGCAGTATACGATTTTCCATACAGTTTATGTTAAGATTAGACTTTGATGATTATCTTGAGAAATTATTATTTTGAATTGCGTCAAATCGCTTTGCTATTAGTACGTTCGCAATCCCAATAAATTTGACTGGTTAATCGAAGCAATATTTGTTTAATGTTGAAACTACGTGTGTGGTAAACATTATTTACCTGTAAATTACTACAACTATAACCAATTTAATTGTAAGGTTTAGTTAGATTGCTGTAAAGGTAATGGTAATGTCTACCATAAGTTTTACGGAGTTATCGTTTGAGTGGAATCGTCAGGCAAATAATGACAAACATTGTTTTAAACGTTCTGATAAGCACAAAGATATGAGCTGAAATTCAGAAACTATGGAACAATGTAATTATATCGGCACAATCAGTGACGTAGCGGCTCTGACGTAACTATCATCCATTTGGAGAATTTTAAAAACAAGAAATATCAGATACATATTTTTTATACCACATTCACATTGAATTTGATTACAAATAACCTGATAATATCTGAATTTCTCCTACCACAATAATTATAAGCAAAAAATGTTTGTCGTGCATTGATGCAGGACATAACTAGCAGATAATTGGACGAATTCAGGAGATCAGAATCAGGCCAGGATACTCAATGAATCCAGATGACATCTTATTTGAATTAGTTCTTCCTTTATGTTTGTGTTCTAAGACATCTACCTTATAATGTAACTACTTCATTAAAACATTGTTAACGTATGCTGAAATAGTATTGAGATTTTCCTGTGACACATGTCCTAGGGGGGATCTGTTTCCCTTTTTTTCAGATTTTTCTCAGGGTCTTCTGTCCGAAGTTAGTGTATATATATATATGTATTTTTTTTTTAATGTCGATAAAACCGACAGATTTCTGCTGCATTAATGTTTTGTTTTAGTATGTCTAATTTCAAATATCAATACGTGCATACAAATAATTATTTATAATTAATACATTTCGATTTTCGAGCATACCTTCTAACTCACGTAAGATTATAATTATAGTAAATTCCTTAGAATTGCAACGCGCTATGTGAAGTTAGAGTTACTTTATCGCCACCCTTGCTAACCCTAGACTTAATGAGATGCATCTCCTGAATTATGCTACCACTAAATATGCTCCTTTGCCTACAGATGGGGAAGCTGAGAGTATTAAGGATTTAATTCCAGAAATTATCACATTTCTACATCTCAAGGGGTAAGGAGGAAGTTTAAATACAATTTATTAACAGTCAGACATCATTTTGACTCGTAATTAAGTATTAACCCCCAGTTAAGTTAGAAGTATAACCGTAATATCTGTAAAGACTTTTGTAAGATGTTCGTTGATGATTGAAGTTACGCATGTATTAACTACCTACCTACCTAAAATACCTTTTCTTAAAATAATAAAAACTATCGAGTGAACATATTGTTGTATATTATTACAATTAATATAAAATCGTTGAATTTTCTTAAAAATAGTACTTTAAATTTATGTACCTGCCGTGGGTGTCGAACTCAATCCATCCAACTGCTAGCCGTGTATTCTACTGAGCTCGCCGTCGATCGTCTTGAACGATCTATAATACCACCCGGCTCCGCTCAAGCTATAACATTTTTTCGCTTTTTGAAAAATTGAAAATTGCAAAACAAATAACGTGGCATTCTTTTGATTACCTTGATAAATTGATATTTCAAAGTTCCATAGCTCCTTATGGACGTGGCACTGCACAAACTTCTGTGTGTGTTCTGTTTATTAAAACTGTGCAAATTGCGTCACCCCAGAGTTTATAAAATAAACAGGAAATCGACAATATTATTGAAATAAAAAATATTACAGTTAGCATTGCGGGTTAATTATTTTGAAAATGATTAAATGTTCCTGTCGAGTTCAAATGTTATTTTCAAATTTTATTTAAAAATATTTAGTTTCATCGCGAATCTCGTCTGCACCTCCCCTGTGGGAGAAAAATGGCGACCACCACGTAGCCAAACTATTTGTATGTAAATATTATGGGCAATTCATTTAATCCTTAACCGTTTTGCACAATGGGAGTCGAGTGGTTTGTTTTGACGACACCGGTTCTATCGGTGGTCTTAGGCACCCGTTTGTATGGAAATAATTCTACAGGACTGGATTTCTCAACTTTTTGCGTGAAGAACGTACTGTAATATTTATTTATTTATTTTGAAAAGCTACATTACATTATATGGAAGGAAGATTTTGACTGTCCAACTAGGAAGGTTTCCCGTTTTAGGACAGTCAAATTAACAGGTTTCAAATTATCATAAATGTACACAATAAAAATTACATAACAGTAACATTACATTATACATAATAGTAACACAATTACATAATAGTAACACAATTGCGTAATAGTAACACAATTACATAATAGTAACACAATTACATAATAGTAACACAATTACATAACAGTAACACAATTACATAATAATAACACAATTACATAATAGTAACACAATTACATAAAAATAACACAATTACATAATAGTAACACAATTACATAATAGTAACACAATTACATAATAGTAACGCTATCTTGTTGAATAATATGGCAAGCAAATTGAGTAGGTAATACGCTAATGGTGAATATAAGAAAAATAAAAAATTGTTAAAAATTTAAAATGTGAGAGAAAATAAGAATGTAAAAGCGAAGATACAACTAGGCGTTCGTGATAAATAATTGTCAGATTACATTAGTAATATTTCGGAATAAGTCCTGTCTAAATCTAATAACCATTTTGTTATTTTTGGACCGGAGGATGACAATTCACACAGTTTCAGCTGTGGACGGATTTTGTTATATATTTTAGGACCGAGATATAAGATAAGTTTTTGATACGCCGCTCTGTTGCTCGTTGAAACGGAAAGGTCATTTCTTCCCTTACTTCTGGTTTGATGTTTGTGTTCGGCTGTTTTCATTTTGTTTTTTATTTTTTTGAGAATAGATTACTATTTTTTTATATATAACACTGTTGGATATCTAGTACATTAAATATTACGGTAAATATCAATATAATTATTAAATATCATGTTAGGATTTTTTTTTTTTTTTAGAATCAAATTTTCATTACAATCAAAGTTTCAATAATTTTTTTATCGTAGTCCCTTGGAGGAAGGTCCAACCTTTAGTCAAACCTAAAAATATATTGGCTTCATTTTTTTATTGCCATCAAGTAAAATTGTATCGAAAAACAAATTAATAAATAAAAATATGTGGCTTGCATCTATAGTTGAAAAGTTAATTCAAATAATCTTGTTACTTCTGTACCCTTTCCAAGAATCAGCTAAAAGCTTAATGCAGTCTAATCTGCTACCTCGCCAATATTCGCTGGTCCAATGTTTCACAACATGCTCAACTTCACACCGTGAATACTTAATCTGAACGTTTGCACGAAACACAGCTTGGGAAACGTTTTCATGAATAATAAGGTGATATTTATAAAGGCAGATGATTTAGCATAAATAATACTTACTTATCTTTATTATTGTTCTGTGTAATAAAGAGTTCATCTACATCTTCCTATAAAACGGTTGCTCGCTTAGTGTAAGTTAAGTTTAATGTATCTTAAAATGCGTCAAAACGTAGACTCAGGAAAGTTTTTTTAATCTTTTAATGAAAAATGGAAAAAAAGTTTAAAAAAAGACCGGCTCAGATCGACAACAGACGTTTTTCTGTTCTCTGTGACTAATTTTAATTTAATTTCATGTTTCGTCCTCTGGATTTTTCTACTTGTTAGAAAGTTTACAAAGAAAATACAAATAAAATAATATATACACGGTCTCCGGAAACTAGTAGTGCAAGCGAGAAACTGGCGAATCTGCGTCACATTTGGGTCCGAAGTTGAAAATTTTTAGGTCAAAAAAATGATCGTGGTGTTTAATATCAGCCGTTTAATGTTCTCTAAAATGCGTCCAAATGTAGACCCAGCTTTTTATAAATCTTTAGTTGGCGAAAAAAATGGAAAAAAATCGAATTGCTCAAACGGGAAAAGTTTCACGAGTTTCCGATTATTTTGTATATTTTTTTAAATTTTTTTTATAGTGAATACCTCACAAGAGTCCCAACTGCTCCCGTCTGGAGCCAGTGAGACTATGGCATCCCCAATTGGGGGATTTTGTGAGGCTGAAGGTAAGTGGGGAAGGGAAAGAGGAAGGTGGGGAAGTACCTGGCTATTCAGATCTAGTCACTAAACACGGCTAAAGCCATTTGGAGCAACGTTTCAATTCTGAATGGTGGTCTTACACCAGGGCAATACTGGTAGTATCTTCCACTCTGGAACGTGCCGCAAATATACTATATATTATTTTAATTAATTAATTGTGAAATAACACAAATTAATCAAATAAAATTTATTTGCGCACGCCGGGTTCGAACCCGCGACCTTCGGAGTGGCAGTCCAATGCGTTACCACTGGACTATGCCAGCCTTTATATTAATTTTAACTAACCATAACGCCGATAGGCAGAAAAAAAGGATCAATAAACAACTCTGTCTTGGAAACCCTTTTTCCCTCATTCACATTCATACATCGTCTCATACATACTCTTCTATTATTCTGACTCTTGACATAGCCCGACTCCGGTATCTGATTTACTTGATGGTGCCATGTCTTCTTCTACCATCTGACTTCTTCTACCATCTGACTTCTTCTACCATCTGACTTCTTCTACCATCTGACTTCTTCTACCATCTGACTTCTTCTACCATCTGACTTCTTCTACCATCTGACTTCTTCTACCATCTGACTTCTTCTACCATCTGACTTTTTTACCATCTGACTTCTTCTACCATCTGACTTCTTCTACCATCTGATTTCTTCTACCATCTGTCTTCTTCTACCATCTGACTTCTTCTACCATCTGACTTCTTCTACCATCTGACTTCTTCTACCATCTGACTTCTTCTACCATCTGACTTCTTCTACCATCTGACTTCTTCTACCATCTGACTTCTTCTACCATCTTTTTTTTTAATATTAACTCCACACAGGAGGCCCTGAAGAAAATAATTTCCCTCAAGGCCTATGTAATCTTTGGGGATGCTGTGTGGATCTGACTTCTTCTACCATCTGACTTCTTCTACCATCTGACTTCTTCTACCATCTGACTTCTTCTACCATTCACATTTGCGTCATATATGCTCCTCAAAATTCTTTTTATTTTTTATTGATAATTATCGTTCCTTTAATGCATTCATAGTTAGTATAAAAATCACAAACAAAAAAATGTTATTTTGAAAATGAATTCAATCCACAGTTTTTTTTTATATTAGTAGCTTAGAAGTAAAATTTTCAAAGAAATAAGAGGCTTACTGCTTTAAACTTCCAAAATAACTCTATCTAAATCGTTGAGCACTATTGCGGTTGACCCCAAACGATATCCATTGACTGCAATTTTATGGGCCAATGAGGTTACATTTGGCACAAAGCCTAAATGATGCCTTCTTATCAGCATTACGAAGCTCGTGGGTTCAATTCCGGATGCCTTGACAGTTACAGTAAAAAATAATTTATTTCGTTGAGATAAATTCACTTTACTTCACAACATATATAAATATTCTCGTAGAATATCATTCAACGAGATAAATTAAATTAATATGCAAGCTTGTCTCGTTTATGTGAATTTATAGTGCAATATTAAAATTTTATAATGTTTAAGGCATGTATATAAAACGAACTTTTTAATACGTAGTTTAAAATATGCATGACGTGGATCCATCTGATTCTTAACGGTACTATCAAATTTCAGGTGACCATTGAACTTTAAAAAAAAACGGCTGTATTCCTTACCGATCATAATTCAAAATTAATTACACCATACTATCATCGTAATATTTTGGCCACCAGCTTTACTCACGCGGAATTGCACAGTGGCAGGAAAATCAACTAAACTGCACATTCAACCTGTTAAGCAATAATTCAGTTATCTGTGCACCGAAATGTTAACTAAGGGCGCAAATTTCACTCACTAGTTAGGACAGTACATGATAACATTCTCAGAACTGTATATATATTTATAAGTTTTATACTTACATATAATTTATGTTTAGGTTCAAGTTTATGATGTTTTTTTACTGAAAAAATACTAGAAGTTTTATTACGGAACAAAACTATTCATAAATTCGTACTTCAAATAGAGATATTGACATTTTACATGTTGTTATAAAGTGAAGAATATATATAAACTTGTGAAAAATAGTTTTAGGTTTAATATCATCTAAAAGTGTTATTTATCCAACACTTATTATGTGTTTATCGACCTCATTATAAATTTTAGAAACTCCCTACCTTCTCTTTCCTTTATCCCCACTCTTTTCAGCCTTTCACCCTATCCAAAACGGGGATGACATGTTCTTAATGGTTACGGACAGTTGGGCCTCTTGTGCGATATTCATAAAAACAAATAGTATCTTTAATTAAATTGCTAACTAATATTCCGTTTAATATACCTGCGCGCTCCTTACGCTCGTCCGTCCTATTAAAAATGGATCAATGTAAACAAAATTATTTCTTCATCAGACTATGCATATTGTAATTTCAACAATAACATGATATCAAAAGTGAACCTTTTCTTCTTATGAACCATTCTTATCATTATTTTTTAATAAGGTTTTTGGTTTTTGATGATTATTTACAAGGAGGAAATATATAATTGGTTGTATTTTTGGTATAATGTAAAAAATTATAAAATTAAACGATTGATTACCCGGAATAATAAATAATGAGGATGAATTTTATTCAATTACAGTAAATATACAAATTGCGTTAACTTCGGGAGGTGATTCTACATGATAGTAGAAGTAAAAGAGAAAAATAACTTTTTTCGAAATTCCGATGTTTCCGTACAAAATTATTTTTCCATAAAAGAACATTTATTTTACTATACAAACAATTCAACTTTTTTCCTAAAAACTACCTTAAGTCATCCGTCTTTTTTTCTTCTGAAATCATGTAGAATAACCCCCCAAATTTAGCGCTCTTTGTATATATACTGTAATTGAATAAAAGTCATCCTCATAGATGCACGAAAGAAAGAAAGAAAGCAAAGAAAATAACCCTTTTTGCTTTCTTTAATTTATTTTGCCTCTGTTCAGCTGCCCATAGTGTGTACAATGTACATTACACAAAATAGTGGTGGTATTAATACCTGCCCGCGTGAAACCGAGCTACCACTCTAATTCCGAATCAATGTCGAATCAATGTCGACCACTACACGCTAGTTGCTGTGATCTCCGTGCGTGGCGCTAATTTATTTACTGCCCCCGTCCGCCGACCGACCGCTAAATGGTTCGGATCCCTGCTATGGCCAGAGTGGCCTGGCTGGTGGTCGGTGGTTGTGTTCCTAGGAAATTATTAGCGGAGGCATAGGGATGGTGAATGTTGTTCGAAATTATTTTCGTACTAATGTAACAAAAAATCATGTTCCGTCTTCTAGATTTTTCAAGTTAGAAAGCTTGCAAATTAAATAATACATACACGGTGTCTGGAAACTAGTAGTACAAGCGAGAAACTGGTGAATCTACATCACATTTGGAGTCGATAACGTGGTATAACATTTTTTGATTCAAGGTAGTTTAGTCTGACGTCGAAGTTTTTTTAGTTCATCAACTGTTTAATGTCCTCTAAAATGAGTCCAAACGTAGACCCAGCAATTTTTTAAAAATCCTTTAGTTTAAAAAATCTAATTGCTCAGATGGGGGAAAGACGTTCGCACGAGATTTAGGAAATTATGTATATCAATTTTAACAAACCATAAAGCCGATTCCCCGCATTGGTAGGCATAAAGGTCCCATCGCCAAACACCTCTGTCTTGGCACACACCCCTTGCCTAGTTCACATTCATAGATCGTCTGATACATATTCTTCCATTATTCTGATTCTTGACATGAATTGAATCACTTGATCGTACCATATCTTCTACTATTGACATTTGCGTTATATATTCTCCTTTCTTCGTTCATTCGCTGTACTTGCCCAAAACTGAGTTTTCCCTTTAATATGAACAGTTTTAATATTTTTTTAAACTATTCGAGGACGTCTTAGTAAGATAAACGTGCCTGATTCAATAGAAAGATCATCTCTTTTATTACAACTACGCATGAATACATTTTTGAACTTTTTTGTAATGATGAGATATTATGTTTTTTCAAAGTGCCTGGTGCCAGGAATAGCAATCGCAGAGCAAGGGTTAAGTGGCCTCGGTGAAAAGTTGCCACAACTGTGGTCTCGCGAAAAGACTTTTCATATAGACCAAACTATTCGTTATCACCATTAACGGAAGCAGTAGCGTGGCTTAAAGCTTTCCCGCGGGGCCGGGGCGGGGAGCGCCGAGTGCACGGAATTGCTGAAATCTGCCGGCGAAAATCTCCGAAATAACTTCAACGCCACTGTAATATCTGAAGCAAATTAACTTCTGTAGGAGATAAAGGGACAAAAGGTCCGAGAGACAATAAGAAAAGTTCCTTTATTCCGGAGGATGGTGAATTTTATTTCTACATTTATCTGGCTCGGTGTTGTAAGAATATGTTCCCACTCCGAGGCACAATACGTCTTTATGTTTTTGATAACAGACTTTCATTTTGGCAAATAAATTTACCATTTTTATTTATTTTTTACTAGTAAATTTGAGGTTTAATGTATTGTATTATTCATATCAAGTTATATTAAAGAATTTTGTAATAAATTCACCTATTGATAATCTTATCAGACTACTGAAAATAACTTACAAATTAAAAATGAAAAATATTATAACATTTTAAGCACTCCTATTCTTTCATCAGGACAGAAAAATCGGATATCGTTTTATGTAAATTAATATATAAAGTGTCATTGATTCATTTAATAATAAAAATAAAAGCAATTATTTTTTTCAGATTGGCCTGATAAAAGGCGTACCGCTGGTAGATCCATTGTAACATCTCAATATCTTTTATAAACGATGCATGTAAAAGAAAAAGAGGCTACAACGAAGCTTTAACTGTATGGACCAGTTCTCAGATTTCATTGGCCATAACAGGGGGCAGCACCGAATCGTTTTCCTTTGCATCATGTATAATTAATAACGTAGTTATGATTCATCTTCTGATATTATTTTCTATCGAAGGTTGACTAACAGACACATTGAACAGATTGACCTGCAGACTTTATTAACCCTGCAAATTGTTGTCACCCGTAGCCCATAAATGCCATATGATACTACAACCTTGACAGTCACGTAGAATACGTAGATTACGCAGTAATGATGTAAAAAATGAATATTGCTTATTTACTAAGAATCTTTTCAAATTATTCGTAATCTGGTTAAAATCGGTTGTAGGTCCTTAACGAATAAATTGGTAGGTTTCTCTATAAACTTTTAGTAAAATACCAATGTATTATCATAATGTTGGAATACGTCTAAAAAATATATTCGTTTACGCATTTCGTCATTATAATATATAATAGCAGTCAAAAACCCGCTCCGCCGGTTTTTTGTTGCTAGGCCCTGCGGGCGGCACTTGGTTGGGCTTCGCCCAGTTTAAGCGATACTAACAACAGTTACATTTAATAGGTAGATATTAGGTTATTCACAGAAAGGGTTAGTATATATTGTAAATAGATTATTACAATAAAGCGCCCCTGAGGTGACATCTCACAAAAGCGGCGCTATACAAACTGTCCAATAAATAAATAAATTAATGTTTACATTTTATTGCGTACATATGCATTGAAATACAACGGACATAGATAAAATCGTGTAATCTTATTAAATTTTATTTCATTAAAACACAAAGAACTTTGTTTACACGACTTTATTATATACAACCACCACATGTTTCATGAACGAAGTTCACCTCATCAGTAGTATATTTTTTTATTTAGTATTTCAACTATCAATTTATTACAATAACCGTTATTAAATGCTATTTGTTTTATGAATATATTGTTTTATGGTTAAATGTTATTTGTTTTTTCAAGTCTTAAAATACTCCACACAGAATATAAAGCATCGCAAATAAATAATTACTATTTTTTGAAAATAGTAACCACGTTTATATAAAAGCAGATATAATTAACAAGATTTTTTTTTAATAAACGCTCTTTTAAATATTTTCCCACTCTACTGGTCTTTCCCGTCTAACGATATTGTAATTCCTAATTCTGATAAACCCCGCCCACTCTTACCCCTCCCCCTCCTTCCACTTGTTCTTTCCAATTGTAATCTATATTTAAATTTTGACTTCAATGTATACTTACTCCTGATGAGGTGAACTTCGTTCATGAAACATGTAGAGGTTGTATGTAATTAAGTGATGTAAACAAAGTTATTTATGTTTTAATAAAATAAATAATGCCATCACAAAATGATAAGCTTCCAGAAGAAATCTTCTTATTAAACGCTTGAATGGTCAAGTAATTTTGCGTAACTGCGTATTGTTAGCTGCATATTTAAATATTCGTGCCAGTCATTTGGTTCTTTTTTATACCGCCAGAGGGGCAGAGTGGTCGAATTTTGTCTGCAGACCCCTTATTCGGGATTTACCTGAAACAACTTGCGTAATAATATTATAGATTATCAAGACAAACGCAGGTGCATGAACGCGTGTTCCGATATATTAGGAATTTTCTAAAAGTTTATCAGGAAATGGCCTGCAATCCCGTTTTTAACAGTATTACCGATAATTTTAAAAGATTAGCAAAGTACTCATTTTTCTACGTGTACATAATTTTACAAAATATTTTCAAAATTAAGTTTATGAGTATGCTTATGATACTGGTTCAAATCTAGAAATAGAAATCTTCTTTGCTTTCAACAGAATTAATTAACTAAGCCATATTTACACGGTGTAAATTCCCAAGCCGACCTACAAGTAAATTACGTTCTTAATTTAATAAGTCTTGAAGCTGTCGGGCGGTAGATTCGCCCTTCCCCTGTGGTGCTACGGGATCCGCTGGTCAGGATCTGCAATCACAGAAGTCCGCTGAATTACGGCCGCTCCAGAGTCTAATAAGCACGCGGCAAGGAGGCTTTACTGCTAACTAAATTGCCGGACACCAAGACAACGTTCTGACCAGTATTCGTTGACTGACTGGCTCAAAAAAAAAGGATTTAAAAAAATATTTTAGTGTCCACGAGTTGAATTCGTTACCTCCCCGAGTAGCTCGATGGATTTTCAATATGATTAGGCAAATCATGTGAAAAGTGAGTACGTCTTCCATGGTGTATAACTGTAGTTATTGAATGGAGGCAAAAATTAATTCAATGATTTAAATTTTAATTTTTAAAATAGTCCAACTTAAATGAACGACCGCTATAGTGATCTTATTGCATCAATGATATGTATATTAATTTAAAAATTTGTTTACCTATAGAAACCATAAATTACAACCACTTAATGATTTTTTTTTAAAATTATTATAACTCTCAGATAGAAAACTTGTTCCTTGACTTTTATTTTTAATATTGTAAATGGTATTAAAGATAGCCCTGATTTACTTACCAATACCATGACTGAGTCATTACATACGAGTACATATTCCTGGATTGTGCAATTGGCAATACTTTTTCAGAAACAGTAGATATGTTCGACTGTGGAGGATTTAGTTAGAAGAAGGCTATAGTAACATACCACATAAATAAATATTAATGTTAGCTTTTATCATATGTATATGCTTTATAAGAGATTTTATTGATAACTGTTGACTGACGTCCGAATTAAAGCTGGTCTACTGTCGAAAAAGAGTGGGTGTGACAGCGATCTACTAAAAACACGTTTACCTATCGTCATCTCATTATGCTAAGCAAACTAGTGTCTTTTAATCCTTACACCTACCATTTTCGAATATTTATCCTTTTCGCCATTTTATAGGCAAAATTCATCTTCGAACCAGCTAGTAGCTAATTTCAGAGAAATGCGTTAATATGAGTGTGCGCATGTCAAAAATTGATAGAATGCATTGTTGTCGACAACTAGTCAATCTAGTATTGGGAATTTTGTCAATATCCACTTCCAAGTTTTGCATTCATTCATTCACGAAAAGAAAATTGATGTATTTAAAAATGAACCAACGTGTATTCCGATCTTATCTCTTAACTTACACGAAGTTTCTGTAAATTTTCCGGAAAATTTGTGCTACTCAGTCGACGGACTTGACCATGAGCAGAGATCGGAATGGAGGCGGTATACCGAAAACACACGCGGTGTCGTATAACCGCTCCGAGTTTCGTATAGCACTGTCTTACTTCCTCCCCACACCGAGAATTAAACGCAAGCCGTGTTTACCCGGAGACTATACAAGAGCAAGGGTGGCTGGCAGTGGGAGGCAGTTAGCCCGGAATGAGAGGCCGACAGAGAAGTTAGTTAATTCAATTAAAGCGTTGCGGTTACTAGTCTACCAGGGACCCAGGCCGTATGAAGGGGTACAAGGCAATCTGGTAACTTAATAGGCCGGGGTGTTAATCGCCGCGGTGGACCGCAAGGATTTACAAGGATCTGCAAACAACCGTGATGGTACGTGCTAACGGTCGGCTGTCTACAGATATAATTGATATGCCACCCGCCCCGCCTCGTGTCTCCCTGGTAGTTTCATTGTATAAATTGAGATATACAAACTCAGACTTGATTTATTTACTGGATTGCTCCAAGTCTCCACCCTGATTATTTGATTAATTCCAGATTCCTGCAAGCCCTGAGATTATTGTCTGCTTTAAGGTTCAACTCGATTTGGTTTATATTGACTCTTTGCATAAACGTTCGATAAGTTTGATCGGATATTCTTGTTAACGCCAAATGGAATTTGAAAAAGCTACGAAATACGATTGCCCTAATTAATGGCGCTATGTGCTAGTAAGAATTAGTCGCTTGTACATTGAGTCCTTTGTAATTTTTACGGGTACATATTTTTGTATAAATAAAAATATACAATATTAAATATTAGTTTCCGTTTGAGTTCTCATCGACGAATTGATATCAGGGAATCTAGCAGTGTCGATCTATAAAACCCTATATCAATACGATATTGATGAAATCCATCATCTATGGTTAGTTAGCAATATTTGTGAGCACGGTCAGAATTTGATTCCGAAAATTGGTATACAAAAGCCGTGGCCTTTAGCGCGGCCTCCAAGGGATCAGATAAGCTGTCAATATACACAAATTTTGTATAATGTCGTTTGTTATGCAACATAGCTGGCTTACAATTTAATGGAAGTGAACTAACGAAGTTCTTAGAATTGAGATAAATGTTATATCCGATCCGTAGAATTAATTAAATCATCTAAGTCGCGATCAATTGATTCCGTTCCAGCTTGGAGAAACGAAAGATGTTAATAGTGAGTGTTATGTCTAAAGACCCCATTCTCTAATTAACTGCCGTTTTAGTGTCAAAGAGTACACGCGGACTGCCAATGTATATTAATGTTAGTAATTCAATTCTACATTGTCAATTTATTTTAGCCGTTTGTCTTTTAGGAGAGTCAAGTTATGGATAGATGCGCCAGTGTCGCCATCGTTTGACGGTTTTTTTTATTATTTCGTGTCAATATCGGTTTGGGGATCGACAGCGCAACCGTGATAGGGATATCGATATTGGTAAATATAAGTCTGTCGATTCGATATTGTAAAGTTATCAATTTGATAGAACTAGACCCCCAGGAAGTACAAAGGTTGTGATGTTTTGAATATCCACAAAAATAAACGATAAATAATAAACGAACGTGCTCAAAAAAATTTTTTTGTTTAGGCAACGACGGAAGATTTATTGACAGACAGGCCTGGAGTAAACAGATTCCCACGGGAAAGGAGAGACCGGAGGGACAGTGAGGTTTTGAACTTGAGTACGTTAACAGCTCCTTGAAATCGATACAAATGAGAAGTGTTGTTTGAAATTGCAGTGAATTAGTGAATTCAGATGGCGTTAGAAAGCTTTGTTGGTTTTTGAATTAAAGTGAAATATTATTGGAACGGTTTTTGTGTGAAGTGAAAGTGGTTGGACTCAGTGGGAAAACAATTAATAATAATGACAATAATAATAATTGGATAATTTGTAGAGCGCCGTTTTGTAAAAACCCACCTCAGGGGCGCCAGGTGTTGTGCAATCGCGATTGTGTTATAAAGTTGTGCTGATTTAAACGTGATTTCGTATACAGTTCGAACTAGATTGCTTGTCTTAAAAACATGAAAATAATAAAAATAATGATTGCGTTTTTAAAACAGAGTGAATGTACTTAAAGGCGGGAAGTGTTTAATCGGGCTAGGTTATTGATTTGGCGAGATGGCATTTATCCACGGAGACCGAAAACCAGAGAAACAAATATATCATTAACTGTGGGTTCGAATCCTGACAGATTAGGGAGGTACAATTTTATTTACAGGAATATTTAATTACCCTTTTATAAGCGTAGGGAGGAGGTCGAAAATTAAAGTGATTTAGCTATATAGTGTAACCAGGTAAGCTTCACGCTGAGAATGAGAGGTGACTAACTGGGTGAGTTCTTTTATATTATTTATTAAATTCCAGAGGACCCCTTTTAAAAGACGGATACAACTAAGTTTACGACACCTGCCGCCCAAACAATGTTATCATTAAAAGGAGTACCCTAGACGGATTGTCAATCAGCTGTGAGTGAGAGACAGGCCAATGACCTTTTCATATATAGGCCGGTGTACAGTCAGTCAAAGGGGGAAGTTTTGCTAGCGTATGCCGTCCCGAATTGAAAGCGATCGGATGCAACCAGACGGAACAAAATGAAAACTTTTCTTCTGTTATTTGACTTTCTAATTTAATACTTTTCATCTATTGTTTGACTTTCTAAGTTACGAATTGGGATGCACAAAAACAAATCTAAAGTCGAAAGAGGGAGATGGTAATCTCCGAAATAAAACTACCAACCGAACAACTTTTCTCAACAGGTACCTTTCGAGAGGTAGGCAGCCTCTTTAAATTAAATGCAAAAATCAAACCAATTATCCGTTTATACCTACCTGAGAGGATAGGTATTCAGTAGGAGTTACCCATACCTAATACACGAGGATGCTAGTAACCTCATAAAATAATTACTAGAACCGAATATTAAAATACAGACAGTCCTCATCCTAAATTTGGCATTTCGAGTAGACCTTACATATATCTCACATGATAATTGGCTGAATGGGTAGGCACACAACCTATCGTTAAAAAGCAGGCTAAATGTCGACAAGATCGTCGTGTGTTATCTATGTATTGACCTAGAAAGGGATGTAAATCCCCGACGGCGTGGGAGTTACAACGTTTTCTAGAGGTGGCACGTAACTTAGGACCTTGCGTGTCACATTTTCGCGACTAGATTCGTGACAAGGGATGTCATGGCTTTCCCCTCCTACACTCAGTAAAGTAGGTTATCCTGGAGGTGTATGAGATTGGGGCAATTCTGAAATTGGTGATGAGACCTGGTTTTCTTTATTCTGGCGTGAAGGTTGCCGATTTGGAACAAGGGGAGACCCGGCCGGTTGTGATATCCAGACACGCAGATATCGATCGCCTTGCTCAAATTATCATCCATCAGTTTTGTTTGGTAAGAGGAGGAGTCAATCTTAGCTTGAAAAAAATTCATTTCCTTTCCTCTCCTTCCCCTCCCAAAATATATACATGGATGGCGCCGACAACTAACACCATAAACTTATCGTATGTATATCACATATATAAAATCTAACACTTTATTATATTCACATTACCCTACGATAGGTAGAATCGAGTAGCTAGTGGGGGGGGAGCAGGCGACTTAGAAGATAAGGTTTATAAAATGGTTTTAAAACACAGCGGTAATGGATTCAACTCACTCTATCTCAAAAGAACCAAGGGATACCACACATACATAGATAACTAGGTTTCTAAACCGAGAAACAAAAACCCAACACAACGTTCGGTGAAGCCTTTTTATACTGAACCGTCACGTGAAATGAGTACGTTCAAGGTCGTACGTCACGTAGACAAACTAGGATGTACACACTTGAAGGGGTGTGTAATAAAGAAAAGACGGCAGGGAGGACCTTCCTACCCCGGATATATATATAACCAAAGCCTTATGGAAAAGTTACCTACGGGACTTAAGGAAAATTAATCGTAGAAAGAAGAGAAGGAAAAGTTTGAAGTAGAAAGGGCAGATCATTACAAGGTCCATAAAATAGCCTTTGGACCTGGTTCCGTTTCGCAGGTTCACTAGAATTCAGATAAGAATTTAGACAATCGAACTTTTTATTTATATTACCAATATGTATTGCAGGATTGTTAAAGGATCCATAATTTCCATACAACAAGCAGACATGATTACTATATTACGCCATTAATAAATAATAAATATTGTCGCCCCTCTCTGCGTGAGAATTATAAACCACTCAACAATGGAAACTTTTTATGACCATATTCTTCGTATAATATAATAACAGTCTCGTTTCTTTAATATTATCCCTATTGTTCCCTGGTACATAAACCCGTAAACAATGGAAATAGGCCTTTGTTCTACAACTGTAAAAGACAAATAAAGAAAGCATAATGTTCTAAGTAATGCCACTTGCGAATTTTATGCAATGAATAAGTCTGGCCGTTTTGGTGAATGCCAACGGAATACTGCTAGCGCACTAAACAATGGAGGCTTTTTGGCCGCGTATTGGCTTTGGAAAGAAAATTGGAATGAAATATAATATGACATAACCACTTTGCAATAAAGATGATATTATGGACTCTAGATTCCCGTTTGCTTGCGAAATGTCATTTCTCAAACCAAATTTACATATTGAATTTACATGCTCTGAAGTGTGCCTACCAAAGTTTCGGTCTGTCTGCCATAAGTCCAATGATAGTATTTTTTTGCAATGCAAAGTGCCTACAAGGTTTAATTAGCTACACAAACGTTTTGCTTGTTAACTAAAATATCCTACGTTTTTATGAACTAGTGAAGAAGTTAGTTTCACCGAGAATACGCGATTAATACTTTTATTTTTTAAATTACAAATGGTATTGTAGACAGCACTGATTTAATAATTCTAATTACCTTCCACATATATCAACTAGAAATACTTGATCATTTTTTTTAAATTGCTACAACTATATCAGGACTGAATCATTTAGATACTCGCATGTACCTAGATTGCATGCAGTTGGAAATATTTTCCCAAAACTAATAGATGTTCAACTGCGGAGGATTTAGTTATAAGAAGGCTATAATAACATGCCTTGAGAAAAAATATTAATGTTAGCTTTTTTATTCTTTTGCATGTGTTCTATTTACATATGAATGTTATAAATAAATAAATAAGTAGAAATTTAGTAAAACTGAGGAAAAAAGCCAATACCTTGACCGCGTCTTCAGATAAAGAAAATATTATCTTCACCAACTGCAGGATAAAAAAATTAAATAATCACATCTGACAAAGTCACATCTGACAATGTCACATATCGATGATTTTGGTGCTTTAACAATTCAATGTCGTAATCCGTCGATTTTTTGCCGATGTGGTTCTATAAAATTTTATGTTAGGTGATTCCATCATCCGTTAATTAGCATAACAGTCACGGAAAATTAATCAATCGCTGATAAGTCGAAAATCGGCAGATAACGGCTCCTTTCAAATAATGTCAAAAAATTTCAAATGATTGATGTCAAATGTTACGGATTGTTCAACATCTGGGCATAAGTCAGGGCAACAGAAATATTTAACATATTTAATAAAATATTGCATTTCATTCTTCTTCGGAATACTTTGAATTTATTATTTTTAATAAGTATAAAATTGTCATGTTAAATACTTTTCTTCGGCAAAAAACTTCGTTTTTTAAATTACATCACATTTTAGTCTGAAATGAATGTGGCATGTGAAGGTGTTCACAGGCAGTGTCAAAATATAAATTACGATACGGCAGTGTTTGTCCGGTGCCAAAAATGTATGATAAATGAGGAGTTGAACCGCGTCCAAGCCGACCGGCTTTCATCCGCTCAAGAGGGACCAGCGGGCGGATGTACGTGTCCGAAGGGATAACTCATGGCCATATTCATAATTATTCCGAGATAAATACATGAAAGGGTTAGCGAAGAACTAACAACATATGCCAACAATGACGAATTGCAAAAATTAATTTCCCCAAGTAGGTAGATAGTAGGAAACATACGAGTTTCAGAGTGAAACTTAGAATATTACAAAACATCTATGAAGATCATCGGGAATCGTATTTTGACTTACAACGTCATTCGAATAGTGATCTTTGAAATATCCATACTGTCAAAATGTGATACACGGGGAAAAAAGAATTTTGTAACCTTATTAAGAATCTCTTCATATTATTCGTAATTCCGTTAAAAACGGGATTGCAGGCCCTTAAGGAATCTATTGATAGATTTCCTGATAAATCTTTCGCAAAATATTAATGTACTATCACGATGTCGGAACATAAAAATACGAAAAAACGTGTTCATAAAAATACAAAAATTTTCGCATTTCGTGATTATATATTATCGTGGTAAATGCAGGTGCATAAACACGTGTTCCAATATATTAGGAATTTACTTAAAGTTTATCAGGAAATGGCGTGTAATCCCGTTTTTAACCAGATTACCAATAATTTGAAGATATTCATAAAATATTAAGATGCCATATTTTTATCGGGTACACTTGCTCAGTAAGAAAAATAATTGTTGGATGTTGAAAAACTAATTTTTCAGTATTTCTTCGGTTATATTTCACGTATATACCTACCTAAGTATATTAAATTGAAGCACATATTTTCAAATGTCGGTAGGTACTTAATAGTAACTGAAATGATTGCACGGTTGTGCAAATCAACTGAAAAAATAAATTTATATATTTCATTTGAAACCGCACAAGAGTCCCAACTGCTCATGTCTGGAGCCCGTGAGACTACGGCATCATAGAGATGAAGAAGAGGGGAACATGCTGCAAATATATTCTGTAATATTTTTAAATGAGTAATTTGTGAATTAGACAAATTAATCAAATAAAACTTGTTCACGCCGGGATTTGAAGCCGCGACCTATAGCTTGCTAGTCGAGGGCCTACCATCCCTCGCCTATGGGGGCCGTCAAAACTGAATATGTGTTATATATTTGTTCCGATACCTATTATTACCAAATACCTAGCACCGGCATAGTCCAGTGGTAACGCATTGGACTGCCATTCCGAAGGTCGCGGGTTCGAACCCGGCGTGCGCAAATAAATTTTATTTGATTAATTTGTGTTATTTCACAATTAATTAATTAAAATATAATATATAGTATATTTGCGGCACGTTCCAGAGTGGAAGATACTACCAGTATCGCCCTGGTGTAAGACCACCATTCAGAATTGAAACGTTGCTCCAAATGGCTTTAACCGTGTTTAGTGACTAGATCTGAATAGCCAGGTACTTCCCCACCTTCCTCTTTTCCTTCCCCACTTACCTTCAGCCTCACAACATCCCCCAATTGGGGATGCCATAGTCTCACTGGCTCCAGACGGGAGCAGTTGGGACTCTTGTGAGGTATTCACTATAAAAATTTAAAAAAACCTATAACACCTGTACCAAAATGTCTGTTTTTTGTTTTGGCCTACTATACGACGATACTCAATAAATGAACTCCTGCCACAAATTCACAACTCGCTGTAAAAATGGCCGCCCCCCAAATATAATAATTCATCATTGTTTCATTGCCACCATCCATCATATTGTGACAGAGGTAACATTAATTCCGCGTGTTAAATTGTTTCGTTTTCCCCGAAACTTTTGACATTAGAGCGACCTTCTGCCTTCGGCAGTCAGCTGCGATCCACGACCTCAGACTGATGGATGCTGCGGAAATGTGGAAAGTTTTAAAAATGAATAAATTTAGTAAGCAAGTACCTACCAATAGAAATGAACTATAAGGATCGTAAGTTATGAATATTGTTTCAATTATTAATGTCATATTGGAGCGGAAAGCTTCAGTATAAAGAAGTTTTAAGAAATAATACTTAAATCTAAATTTAATAATTTAACCTGCGACGAATAGGTAGTAAGGTACCAACGTATATTTTAAATACGTATACCTGGAATAAATAGGTACTTGCCTGATATTGGGAAAGAAAGAAAAGTGTAAAATTTAAAATAGATCTTTTTTGAAAATGGAACACAAATGAGACATATATCTACAATTTACTGTAGGATCGGGAAGTTATTGGTTATCCCAGTAATGTTATTGTAGTCCTAGAGAAAGGTTGTCAGGACGACAATCGATCTAAAATGTTTACCCAAAAATCTTTTTTCTTATGGCGCGAACACATTTGCAAGCCGAAACGCGAGCCGAGCCTCGAATTGTGGGAACGAAGCACCGGCAAATCGCCTTGCATTTGCCTTGATAATATATCAAAACGAAATGCAAAAATATTCGGATTTTCATGAACACTTGTTCCGACATCATGATGATATATTCGTAATTTACTAAAACTTTATCCGGAAATCTGTTTGAAAATTCATTCTTAAATCCTTAATTCCCGTTTCTAACCGGACTTAATAATTTGAAGAGAATCTTAATAAATCAGCAATTATCTTTTTTCTTCGTGTACTTTCAACAGCATATATTATTTATCCATATTTACACCATTACTTGCATTACAACCAACATTCTTTGTATCGTCATGATAATCGAGCCAAAAATATAAAACATTTGCAAATAATTTTATTAATAAGGCCTGTTAATTTATCGTGAGAGCAAAAATCAATTTCTGACCGTGTATAAAAATGAAAAAAAGCAGAAAATATGTACTACAATGATGACGTCACCTACGACCTTTCTCTGATACACCAAAAGGCCCATTGTAATAAAAATAATCAATTTAATTTATTATTAAAAAAAAACATTCCACAATTCTTCATTTAAATGCGTTTTAATACACACTTTTGAGAATTATTATAATTACATTTAAATGCGTTTTAATACACACTTTTAAGAATTATTATAATAGGTGATTTTTCACAAAAACGGCGCTCTACAAATTATCCAATTATTATTATTATTACATGTACATGCGACCGGTCGGTGGCCGAGTTGACATCGCGTTTGGGTCCCACCCAGGCTTAGTGTGTTCAATTCCTCGGCTGGCTAAGACCTCCATCTCAACACAAGCAACATTTTAAGCTTATTGTGGTGGTAGTAGGTGATTTTCAAATATTGTCAGGTTATTAGTATCCTGGGAATGTTTGACTTTCTTTTTAAAAAAATTTAATTTAATTTAATATATAAATAGTATGTATATCAACCATGCCAGTAGTAACAGAGATTGTCTTTTAACAGCATTATCAATTATCATCACCGTTTACAAAGGTTGAGTGGAAAAGACTTCAGTATCACCCTGGCAAAATGCAATCATTTTGAGCATTGGTTTATGCATTTATTAATCAGATCTGTATATCCCGGTTCTTTCAAACTCCCATCCATTATCTATTCAATCTCCGTCACTTCAACATATTATATTATATCTTCGTCACGACTTGTTGGTGTTATGCACCCATTTTTGTTTTTATCGAACTACCTACGGAAAATATCTGAATTATTAAAAACGATGATAGGAGAACATTTGTTTTTAACTTAATACGTTATTAATTAATCTCAACAACACTATCATGCCATATGCGTATGCAGAGAGGACGGACCGCCAAACAACTCGATTTTGGCATACACTTCTTGCCTCATTCATATTCATTCATCGTCTCATACATAGATTATATTATTCTGTCACTTGACATGGCCCGACTCAATTATCTGGTTCACTTGATAATACCATGTCTTATGTGAGTGATTTTACGACTTATTTTGCCATTCAAATTTGCGTGACATATTCTGCTTAAACTCCTGTCCACACTTTGCAAACTTCACATTTCTCACACGATCACACATGGTTTTACAACAAACGCTATCTCATTTATAGAGCATTCAGTCTACTTTCATCCTTCCCCTGCCAGTTCCATACCTCACTGCCATGCATCAGGGTGGGTACCCGCACTCCATTGTAGACTGCTATCTTCGCTTCTTTTGACATTTTGTTAGAGCCAACCACGTACAGTCCACCTACTCCAAGTATTCATCATTCACAACTTTATTGCACGTTGTTTATGTACTATCATTTTTTCAAACACCTTACAGGTTCAGGGTAAGAATGAAAAATAAAGAAAGCCCCGCCATTAATTTACTTTATATATTCATAAACATCAACCAAAGTTATGAATTAATCAAAAAGTAAATTGCGCTTTAACCTATAGTAGTAAAAATTTCATATCACAAAATAACTATCATACGCTTACTCAACACCCGCGACGCTAGTTGACAGTTTAATTCAGTAATAAATGCAATAACTATTACAATCATTTCATTTCCATGAATATTTTTATACTTATTAATCAAACAAAGTGCGTGGGGAAGGGAAGGGCATAAAACTAAGTGCATAATGATGGTTGATTTATGTTTCAGTTTTGCATATGAATTCTCATGTGTGAGATATTCCATTATTATTATCATCCCTACAAAATAAATAGCTTGGGGCGTTTTTATGACCCTTCGTACAAAACATGGAGTAGCTAATTATGAGTAGAGATTTATAATGCCTTGTTAGGCAGAGGAATAGATGAGGAAGTAATAATAATCTTTGTTGCAGAACATAATTTTGTAAGCTCTTTTTCTTATTGTGCTAATGGTATTATTTAACCTTTTCGCAATCAATGCAAATCCTTCGTTACATGAAAATGATCATCGATGCCTCATAATTCTTTTGACGGCCGGCGTGGTCTAGTGGTATACGCTTTTGACTACAGATCCGAAGGTCGCGGGTTCGAACCCGGCGTGCGCAAATAAATTTTATTTGATTAATTTGTGTTATTTCACAATTAATTAATTAAAAATAATATATAGTATATTTGCGGCACGTTCCAGAGTGGAAGATACTCTCAGTATCGCCCTGGTGTAAGACCACCATTCAGAATTGAAACGTTGCTTGAAATGGCTTTAGCCGTGTTTGGTGACCAGATCTGAATAGCCAGGTACTTCCCCACCTTCCTCTTCCCCATCTCCCTCCCCTCCCCAATACCCTCAGCCTCACAACATACCCCAATTGGGGATGCCATAGTCTCACTGGCTCCAGACGGGAGCAGTTGGGACTCTTGTGCGGTAATACTGTAAAAAAAAAAAAAAAAAAAAAAAAAATTCTGATAAACATTCAAAACATGACTTCAATGTTTTAGATTTTTTTAGGAACGTTCCTACCTGGAACAGTTAACGAGTAAAAAAATTCCATTTGTAAAAATTTACGTGGTTCATGTAGATAGTTGAAATCTTTTTAAGTTTATAATATTTGAATGAGATGATTTACTCAGAGAAAATTGAGAGTTGCTGATTTATTAAAATCCTGTTAAAAACGTGACAGCATGCTATTTCCTGATAAACTATTAGTACTTTCATAATACATCGGATCAAACGTGTTCATGAAGCTGCGTATTTCCTGTTTTTTTTATGAACACGACATAATAATAAAACATTCGTGTTTTACTATTTTTTATTAGATAATCAGTCGATTCATTCGTGAAAGGCCTACAGTCCCATTTATAACAGAAATAAGTTATTTGTTCAGATTTGTTAATGAGTAAGCAATATTTATATGTTTCTCTTCTGAATGAAGCAAAGCAGCAATACAGGTTGATTTGGAACATTTCAGATCGTTTAAAGAAAAAAAGTAATTTCAAAAATAATAATGAAAGTACCCATAAGAACTCCTTCAAAAGAAACTTTAATATTTTCAGCGTTATAAAACTATAATAACGAAATTCTGTACTCAAATTCAAAGAACAAAATGAGTACCGTACTGACCAACACACCTACACTACAAGGACGAAAATCTCAAATCTCAAATCTAATAAACACCTCAATATTCAGGCGATGCCATACGTAGTAATGCAAAATCATGTGTTTTTGGTTTGAAAATTTGGTCGCCTAAAAATGTTTCAGATGCTTTAAATAACTACCGCGAGTAAAATACATCTTGGCCTTTAAAATAATCGAGTATTTTTAGATAAGTCTTCTTATAAGCCCAGAAAAAATAATGTGTAAGGCCTATGAAAACTGCTTTAAAGTTCAAAATCTCCTACTTACGAATCCATTTTCGGTTATGATTTTATTGTACTCGTATAATGTGGAAAATTAAGTTACTTATAAAATGATCGAAAAAAAATTAAATATTTATGCCTGAACATCCAGAAAATAAAATAAAAGGCACTTTTTGGCCGTGTTTTTTTCTTGCATAAATCAAAACAGGCGGATGGTGTTAAGCGGGAATTTAAACCTTATCGCCATCTACTTAAGGGGTGTTAGTGATAGCGGCTCAATTTAAAATATTACACGACGTAGTGCATCGCCTTAAATCTTTTGGCCAGAAAAACCATAATTTCTAACCTACAAAACTATAGAGGGTGTCCGGGGGTAAAGTGCATTCACTTCAAGAGGTGATGGTACGTGGTGGTAGGAGTAAAAAAGATTAAAACTTTTTCTGAAATTTCAACTTTTTTCCCATACAAAAAGACATACGTACTAAAAATCCTCAGTTGTGAAGTACAAACTTACCCGATTAATTAGCTGTAAACTTGCCGAGAACAAGGTGGCAACGTTGTGATTGTCCGGTATCCATTAAAACCGTATGTAAACAATTAGCCACGTAAACATTGGGCCGAGAGTTTACGTTTTTACAATTCTGCTACAATATCGTATGTTTTAAATTAAATAAAAAAACTGTTCTAAAGTTAACAAAATGTGATTACACTTTGAATGATAAAATTATTTAACTATTATTCACTTCACTAATGTCATTGCTTTTGAGTAATCCAATAAACTTTCAAAATGTCCACTTTCCTTGTGTATTTACATCATCTAGCCCGTAAACCTATAGGATGTCTGACCTTCGTAATTCCAACGTAATTTAACTATTATTCACTTCACTAATGTCATTGCTTTTGAGTAATCCAATAAACTTTCAAAATGTCCACTTTCCTTGTGTATTTACATCATCTAGCCCGTAAACCTATAGGATGTCTGACCTTCGTAATTCCAGCCAGGCAATGTCACAGAAATTACGCATAAATAAACACAATGTTAAAAGTGAGTCATCAGAGAAAACATACACTGAATAAAGTGTTCTTTTAAGTATCTTAATAAATCCGTACTAGATAAAGACTTACTACATTAACAATAGTTTTGATTAAAGTTTTTAAGTTAAATCTGCAGGATATAATAATAATGCCAGGTGCACACGGCGGACCAATTTTATATTTTAACCCGAATAATGCCCCAAATAATATATAAATTTCTAAAAAATATTTTTATTTTTTTATCTTTTACTATCATAGAATCATCTCCCGAACTAAGTGCACTTTACCCCCGGGCACCCTAAATAATGCCCTTTCAAATGACATTAAACACACCATGGAGATAAAAAAGGTCTAAAAAGGGCATACAAGTATGACTATATATCATAAAGATGAGGAAACATTTAAAATTATGAAATAACATCAACACAACTTATAGTCAACGAACATAAAATAACGAAGTTACAAGTTACATCAACACAACTTACTAAATTTCAAATCTCATCAACAAACACAAAATTATTTAGTTACATCAGCACAACTTACAGTCAAAAAACATGAAGATTTGTTATTTGATTTATTTTGTTAAAACCAACATACACGAAGATGAGAAAAATCATGATGTTAACACTTATACAGCAATCGGTCGGAACAAGAATACCTGGTTAGGAGCGCTGTGAATATACTACTTCACTTTGTATTTTTAAAACGGTCATTAATAAAAAATAAATAAATATGTTTTAAATTTAACATAATTAAATCACATTTTAGGGTCCTTCCTTGCATTCACTCTTTGAAAAATTTCTCTTTGGAAAAGTAGGTACCTATATAAATGTTATCATCTATGTACATTGTATACCATTAGGAATTACAAGTGCTCCAGCGTCAGGGGTTGTGAATCACTGGCCCTTTTAACACACTTGTCACTGCCCTGACAGATGTGGCGGGAGCTAAAACCGACATTGATTGATCGCTGGCGCGGGGCCTTTATTAATGAACAGCCGCAATCCACGAGACCCATCTCCTCTTCCGTCCGCCATCATTCCGGATTTGGTTTTCCCGCCAATTTGCTAGATCCGGTGCTTTGTGAACTTCCGGTGTGGAATCATCGTGATTTCCCCACCACCACGTGACGCGTGGTGACTTAACGCAGAGGAATTGAGATGAATGGAGCTAGCTTAAGTGTGATACAGGCCTGAAGTATATTCGTCTTTTCTGGAAGTCTTTTTTACTATAAAGCATTCATTTGTTTTTCTTGAGCATAAAAATTTTACACTGAACACTTGTTTCCTGAAAACAGCACAGTTTCTTCCTGACGAGAAATTTGTTGGTAGACGCTAATATTCTCAGTTCCCAGCATCAATTTTCATCACCGCTAATTCAGCTATAGATTATTTATTTAAGGGTAAACTTAACGTGCGATATAATCTATGTTAATTTAATTATTTTATCTTAATACGCTTTTCGCAAGTAAGGCTTTAAAATATAACAATATTGTATCGGTGATTCAATCCAATATTGTATCTCTACGCATTTCTTGAAAGAATTTATTTACTATTCGGAGAAAACCATGTATTAATATATATTGCGAATGTACGAGCTCAAACAAATAATTCGTCTTTATATTTTAAAACATAACTTGCAAAAAACGTATCTTAGTAAAATAATTAAATTAACCCTAACTACGAAGACGTAGATAATATTTCCAATTTTATGTTCAGGTTAAATCTTCCCCATAGAAAAAACTAAACCCTTCCACACACTTTTCCAAAAATGATCATCTAGTCCATCAACATTATGAAAGTGGATTATATAAGTAAAATAACTACAAAACAATACAAGAACAACACGTCAACTCACCAGAGATCAAATGGGAAAATAATTCACCGACTCCAGATATTTTCATATCAGAGGGTTCGGCTCGGTAAAACTCCTAAGAGGGCCTATAAATCCTACTGATCCCTCAACATAAATATGTAAAAAATCTTTCGTTGTCATACATGTACTTCAAATGACTGATTTTGGATTTTTTATTAATAAATTTTTTGATAGATCTAATTTACATTACCATTACTGTTAACATAAAAAATAAGATAAGCCATCGACAATAGCTTAGTTCAGTTTATGTAGTAACAACTTAGTGTGACTATCGATAAGATTTTTGTAAAAGGCAGTTTTTTGTTGTTTTTTGATTTTGGTTATTTGTAGAGAACAGTGATTTCAATAACATTTCATAACATTTATTTGCTTCTGCAAAAGTCTGGAAAGAAGAGCTAGCTGATGTTATGGAAAATGCATTTGATTTACCGTTTTATACCAACGTAACTATTTTCAGGTCGTATTTTAACGAAAGAAGGTGAAGAAGAGGCTTCATATTGCATTGGAATTATTAATTCGCGTACTTTACTACAATTCATCCCTTTCAGTATTCCCTCCCTTAGAATCTGTTCTTCCTCAGTCACCATTCAACTGATTATGGTTATAATTCACCATTGTCCATAATGCTTAGACTTGTTAACTCAAGTCAAGATTGTGATTTTTTCGGTAAAAGTATAAGAACTGGTTGTTTCACAGAATTTGAAGAATTCATCAATTTCCATAATTGATTTTCAAGTTCTGAGAAGATTTTATTCAAGTTCTGTTATACCATTGTATCAGTTTTGCGAATCAACTGGCCAATAATGATAAAATAACAGAACTCTAACAGAACCTTCACAGAACTTGAAAATCAACATTGAGATTTGACCCGTCCTAAATCATTCGTATCGGTCACTAAACAAGTGAATAAATATTATATACATTAATATTTAGGCTTCTAAGGAAGTTTTGACCTGATTTGTCACTTCAATTTGTTTCTTTGATTATTCCTGTCTTTTGTCTTTGCTTTAAGATACCATTCTTTACTCTGTTTAATTACATTTTTTTTAAATGAAATATCATATTCTTGTTTTCTAAATTTGAATTTGAAAGTCCGGTAATGTTTTCAATTTGATAACCAATACCACTGACATAAGTCAAAGATGACACAGGCCCTAAGGGAAATTATTTTCCTCAAGGCTTCCTGTGTGGGGTTAATGAAAAAAAATGTAGTTATAACCATACATTTATATATGTTACACAATACCTAACGTTTATATATTATTATTTTCTATTGTTAATTTTACGTACTTAACCTAATTTTGTAAAGAAATGAACACTATGCACACTTGACGTGTATTTTTTAGTGAAGTTTAAAATTCATACAATAAAGATATATTATTAATATATTACATGTTCCACAGTTCATTGAACTTGGTTTCTATTGGTGGTATTTGTTCTTTATTTATAAATTATAACTCCTAAGAAGCGGATTAGTGAATCAACTTGACGTTGAGTTTAACGGCCTTCGTTGTCGAGGCGTAAGGCTCTCGACTAGCAAGCCGGAGGTCGCGGATTCAAATCCTGTCGTGATAGAGAAAATTCTATTTGATTAATTTGTGTTATTTCACAAATTATTCACTAAACATAATATATAGTATACTTACGGCACGTTCCAGAATGCAAGATACTCTCAGTGTCGCCCTGGTGTAAAACCGCCACTCAAAATTGAAACGTTGCTTGAAATGGCTTTGGCCGTTTTGGTGACCAGATCTGAATAGCCAGGTACTTTCCCACCCTCCTTTTCCTCTTATCTTTTCCCTCCCCACTACCTTCAGCCTCACAACATACCCTAATTGGGGATGCCATAGTCTCACGGGCTCCAGACGGTTGGGAACAGTTTGGACTCTTGAGCAATTTCAAACATAAAAAAAAATGTAGGTTATAAGCTATTTTTTAAAATTAATACTTAGAAAACAATATTGGTGAGAAAGCCTTGTGAAGATGCAGATGCCACAAATCATTCTCGAAAATGCCACCTTAAATTAATGTTTCCAAAATTGGCATCCCAATTTTCCCTGTAAATTATCTTTAAGTCTGCCACAAATACCGATAGGTAAGTGTTAGTTAATTGAACAGAGAATCGAACACGAATTTGCAAATCGAGGCTGGTGAATTCGCAGTTTGCAATCATTATTTAAGTTATTTACTTCCAAAGCTGAAACATTTGGAATATTTCGCGGTATTGTTTGGGTAACTGTGGTATTCAAATGGAATCCGTTTATTTGTAGTCGATCCGAATAGTTTATATTTCGGAAATAATTTAAGTTACCATACTATAGGTACGAGTTAATAGGTATTTAGGTACTACTATAGGGTCTAAAGGTTCATTGCTTAGATTTTATTTTACTAGGGCAGCGGAATTGATTAATTTATTCAGCATCCAAACTGAAAATGTTAATATTCAGGATCTCTTTGGACGACCAGAAATCAGAATTTAAAGCCTAAACTTTTCCCTTGAACTCCTGGAATCCCAGTTTCCAAAACTATGTTTTGTCTTAACAGCTGAAAAAAATCAAACAAACAGTATAGAATCTTGTCATGAGTACACTTTTTTAAATCAGATAGAACCTGTTTCAAAATTACATAGTGTAAGATAAAAATCAGCTAAACTGAAAATTTTGTTCAATATGTTTTGATAGCTTTGAATGACGTAGACACTATATGTACGTCAGTAAATAACTGGAAGTAATTTGTTTTTTTTAGGTATTCATAAACTCTAATATTTATAGTACATACACATGTTACCTCAAAGCATAACACGTTTAGACCAGAGATTAACTAAGTACCCGCTACGAGTTACTAACTTCAACATTCTCCCCACTTGGCGTTCGACCACCTCAAATTACAATCTTATTTTTCTTGTGGTCCGAGGCGGCGTACCAGTACTAGGAATCGTACGCTCATTCATACGCTTATGCTTGTAAGCTGAGAGCCGTATCGAGGGAGCTGTACCGGGGAGCCGTACCGGGAGAGCCGTACCGGGAAAACCATACAGCGTGAGGTCTGAGCTTACGGCTCCTGTTCAATTGAGCCGTCAATCAATTGAGTCGACTCTTTGAGTCGTTTGAAAGTATTGAGCTGGAATCGTGACTCCCGTTCTTAATAAAAATAGTCATAACCCATCGCTAGTATGGAGCCAGTGAGCTCGGGGTATCATATGCGGCTGAAGGCAGTGGAGAGGGGAAGGAGATGGGGAAGAGAAATGTTGGGAAAAACCTGATATTCACATTTGGTCACCAAACATGGCTAAAGCCATTTCAACGAGCTTTTCCATTCTGAATGGTGATCTTACTGAGAACATTTTCACTCTGTTTTTCATATTATATTATGGTTTTTCGTAATTAAACAACCAACAGGATTACAAGCTTCTCTAAAATCAAAATTATTATGCATGGCTGCCAAGGTCTGTTATCTATGTGAGGATACTGTGTCAGCGCTTAATTAGAAGCAGACACTTACCTGGGCTGATGACGAACCTCGTACTGGCACTGTTGGTGGACGCAGTGCACTCTTTCGCTGCAGCAGCTGGTCCAGTTTCGTCACCACCTAGAATTCTTGTTGCAGAGTCTCCATCTTCTATCTTCGTATCACCTGTTCCTGTACTTCATCACCTGTTCATGTACTTTATTTTATTTAACTTAGTTTCACATGTTTTTGTAATATTTATATGTTTGTAATACCTGCATCAATTGTAAAGCGCCCTTGAGGTGATATCTCACAAAAGCAGCGCTATACAAATTGTCCAATAAATAAATAAATGTCAGATTAATAACTTTTTTTACACTAGTATAGGTACATTGTACGTTCACCTATAAATTTGCAAAAATATTTTATGTGCAGGCTTTCTAAAGAGATACTTACGATTGAAAGATGTGGCCATAAAAAGGAACAAACGAAAAATCGTTTTTTTTGCACTGGTATGTTCAAAATCTACGGAAGTTATTAGATACCTTCTGATAAATATACTTATAAAAGTAGTTTTAGTAAATAAAAAAATATATATTTATTTATTTATTTCAACGACAGACTGAACAAACATGAAAACCCGTCAACCAGAACGAAAACCATAAATCACTGAAATAAATAGCACAATTGATATTTCGGTTTAAATCAGGCGTGCAAATTAAAGCGGCCACAAATATACTTTTTTTAATTCACCGTGAACAAAGTGGTCAAAGCAAATGACTTTTTTGTAATTAAAATCGACGATTTCCCCACAATGGTCGCCAGCGCGGAAAATTGCAGAGCGGCCAAAAAAAATAGCCTAACAGTACTTTAACGATAATAGATTTCCAGTTAACCGCCGATGGCTAATTTTAATTGATTGATGCACGCACAAAAATAATGCTAATTTTCGGCATTCATTTCTGAAGCATGAACAATTTTTTGAAACGCTTGATTATGTTCGGTTTAACGGAAATGTCAACATGGATATAAATCAATAATCATCAGTGTTTCAAACACCGAAGAATTGAATATCCCTAAATCTATCGACTAATAAAAACATTTTTTCTAAGAATATTTGTGTTTTCTGCCCCAATTCAGCCGATGCTGCAGGTACGAGCTATCGATAAATTCGTCATCTATGGTCAGTGATATTTGCGAGCACGGTCGTAATATGATTCCGACAGTCAATAGGCAAAAACCGCTACTTTTAGCGCGGCAATATGCAAAACTTTTTGGATAGTGTCGTTAGTTATGCAAAATAACTGGCTTATTAATGAAGGGGGGTGACTTATTTAAGATCATTGAAATCGTATACACGGTTCATGAGGTCATTAGTTACTACTGAGCTACTTCTAGCCCCTGAGGTGATATCTCACAAAAGCGGCGCTTTACAAATTGTCCAAATATTATTATTATTATTACTAATTCATTAGTTATCTCAGTTCATGAGGTCATTAGTTATTACTAATTCATGAGTTATCTCAGTTCATGAGGTCATCAGTTATTACTATTTTTTTTATTTTTTTATTATTTTTATTTAAAACAATATGTATAACAATTTTTTATTTAACAAAATAGGTAGACAAACAAAGCTGTCACATGCCAGCTTGTCTGCAGGATCCACCTAATCAAAATATCTTAAGTCTATGTCTATAACATTGTATGATTATGTGTAGGTACATGAATAAGTCTTATTTCTAAGTAGGTACATTTCACAGATTTTATTTTATTGCAGACATTCGCAAAATATATTTCTAACGAGTACCTAATTGTAAAAACATAATTTATCTAATGCACCTCACTAAAAACAAAGAGTTTGGAAATTTACATTAAGGTGTATAAAGGTACATGGATTGATCATTTATTAACCACAGCATTATGATTTTAGGGCAGGGTCTCTCATTATTCACAATTTGTAAGTTTTTATTTAGTTTGTTGAAGATCACAGGTAATCACATACTTATTTAAAATTCGAGGAGTTTTTAGCCCGTTTCCTTCATGAGTTATCTCAGTTCATGAGATCGTCAGTTATTACTACTACTTACTAACTCCCTTTTTAGTATCAAAGTACATGCGAACTGCCAATGAATATTAAAGTTAATATTTCATTTCGACATTGTCAAGTTAATAGTATTTTTTAAAAATTTTACGTCTCCGTCCAACGCTTGGGACTGTCAATTCATGGAGAAATGCTCCAGTGTTGACAGCGTATGTCGAATTCTGATTTGTCGCGTTATCAACATTGGTTCGGGTATCAATAGCGCGACCGCGCTGGGGAAATCAGTATAAAATCATCAGTAGTTACGCCTATCAATCTGATATTATAAAGTTATTGATTTCACTGTGACCTCCTGAGCTATGCTTCCTTAGCGAAATTATACTCGAAGCATTAGTCAAATCGATTTTTTTTAAATAATACTGTTGTGTACATTTACTTCATCAAATTAGTCAGAATAAAACTTAAAATATACCTAATAACTGTTTGAATTATTTTAGTCCTGGAATACATAAGCTGATTTTATTCACGCTTTCAATAGCACAGTTCTATAGTAGGTATATGTACATTATACTAAAATTAGCAGTTGGGAATAATTTTAATTTAATGATTGTTTGGTTTTGAAATGAGAATATACTTAGTTCCTACTGTGATGTCATTTATCCAGTTCCTACCTCTCCCTAACCATCACCTTGCTGGAAAAGTATTTGAAATTTGGAACAAGTCAAGAAAGTAGTGCATTTGTTTCGAAAACAGAAAATGGATTGAGCTACCTTGGAAGCAAGTTGTTGGTGTTTTTCTTTTTCAAAATGTCGTTTAAAAGTAAAAAGAAGGAAGTTGACTATCTTGGAGGTACATGTATAATATCGTTTTAAGTACTTTTTTAAAGTTTTTTTGTGGCGATAATTACCTCCAGGTATCGCGGTAGAACTTACTAAATTGTGAATGTGTTGTGTGCTCTTTCGCAGAGATATAGTGGTAAGTGATTGATCATCTCGTTTTCCTTCCTACCATACCTTATTCATTCCTACACACACCGTCACCCAATTTCAGCAAACTCCATTCCGTTTCGTTTAAATTATAGTTCGCAAGAATTGATTGGTGCAATCGGTTTACAAACGCGGGCATTATTTTATGTACGTAATCAATTCTGCGAAATGTTCCTTCACAAAATAAACAATGAGTAATTATTTAAATGAATAAATCTGTTCATAATTAAGTGTACAAAATACACAGTGAAACAGATTTCTAAGCCAAAAGCAATTATATCTACTCGATAAATCCATGCTCCATAGCGATGGCCCCCCTAAAATTTAATTGCCAACTGATTTGCAATCTGAATCTTTTACCTTAAAATCCCCTAGATTTATTACAGACACGATAAAATCTAAATATCTAAACGATGTAATCATTCCCTCTGCGATCTATTGAAAGTGAAACGAATAGCTCATAAATAACATTGCTGAATTTCGCCTATAATAATTTTAATAAACTGACCATAAATTCACGGATAAAATCTGCTAGTAGGGTGCGGTCGGGGCAGATGTCTCTGGTCGTATTTCAACCATTAGAACCATTTCGGTTGGATTAATTTATGCCCAAATAAACTATCGTGCTGGCCTAAGTGAGTACACTAGTCCGAGTATTATTCATAGCTTCGACTTAGTATCAAAAGGAAGATACCAAAATAACATGCTTTACTTTTGAATGTATCCTAATGTGAAAATTTCTTAGTATCACTTCGAAATTATTTTTTTTTACAATTTTCAACAACCATTATTCATTAATTGTTGTATATCAGTTGTGTAAAATTTTAAGCAATTCATTAAGAAGGCCCTTAGTATTTAACCATGTCTAATTATTATTATCTCACATCGACCGGCTTCGCTTAAACCAAGCTTAATCAGGACATAATAATACCTAAATACTAAAACAGAGTTATCAATTATATATATATATATGTAGAGAGACACTGGAAATATAATATAATATGATACTAAAGAACGTAAACTAGACAGAGACAAAAATTTTCAAAGAGTCGACAAATGATAGTTAATAAATACCTTTGGGAGGGAGACAACATTACATATTATCTAATCACAAATAAATGGTACTTACAACAGTTTGATGTTTGGTGAAAAGGTAAACTTATGAAGTGTTTGTAAGAGAGATATTTACATTAAATTGTAATAAAAATTTACAATAATTAGACATATAATTATAATTAAACACCAGAGAAAGACAATAATATAACACATTCATAATATCATGTGATGGGTATGGGATGCAGTGAATAAATTAAATGTAGGACTATAGCGTGTATATTTTGATTCGCTAAATCTATTATTATTATGTAAGCATTCTGACACATTTTAATTGAAAGGTTTTCTAATTTTTATTGCTTCTAAATAACCTTATTTAACACCTGTACTGTTTTTTATGGAAAATGCTAGTTCTTGTGATTCTACAAAAAGTATGATCTGTTGATTAACTTAGAGTACCTACATACATTCACACATAGGTAAATTTATAGACAATCACTAACATTTCGATCATTCACATTGCGAAAATGTTTGTAACAAATCATCTCAAGATCAATAAATACTATAACACCAGTGATCTATCTTTTACAAGCCGGGTTAAGTAAGCACTTCTATGTGTTTAGTTATGCAGAATAATCTTACTATTCTACAAAATACGAAGAGGTATTTGCATAAGTAAAATTAAAAGTACCTTTTTAATGAAAATCCACTGTGAAATGAATACACTGTGGCGGAGTGTGAAGTGACCAGAACAGGGGTGGACTTCAGTGGATCAAATGGCATTAAGGGATGTTTTCTGGCAAGGGGCGATGGCCAGGGGTGCGAAAGATTTAGGGAGATCTCTGCTGGATTAACTGCTCATTGTCAGGCGGGTAACTTATTGTTTGCTACCCCCGGTCAAGGCTTACAGAAGAGGACTGCTATTATTTAATTGTATATTGGTTGAAGGCAAATGCGTAATATTATGAGGGTAGGTACCTGTATTCGAGATTGGCCGAGTCAAAAATTCAAGTGAAAATATTATAGCGATATTTTATAAATAATGTTGCGCCAGAATTGTATGCGTAATAATATCACCACTTTTTAAATACGAACATCTATTTGAATTTTACTTTTGTTTACGTGAATGAATTAATGATTTTTGGAATTGGAAATTAACCCACTTCCCGATATCGATAAACTCTTTGTCGATGACAATGCATTTTCGTATCGTATTGAATTTGTTTTCGTATTGAAATATTGATATTAAAAAAAAACCTATTGAAAAAGAAAATTGAACAATCATCAAGAAATTGCGATAAAAATAATCCAAGTTTAACTTCAAGAATATGGAAAACTACACAATATGATGTACAACTCGAAGAAGACTGAATTGATAGCGTTCCACCACGGAAAAAAAATCCAGGTTCGATTAAGATGCTCCCCGATAAGGCTTGAATAAAATTCATGTACGAACGTAAAATACTTGGGGCACATTATTAATCAAGACCTATCGGATGATGGCGATATCGAACGACAAAGGAGAAGCCTAAGCATAGTGTCTAATATGATTGCCCGCAGATTTTCCAAGTGCAGCACACGTGTTCAACGCATTCGATACCGGCCTTTATACGTGTGAGACATGGTATCACTACCCAACTTGCTCGATGGAACGACTCCGAATCCAATATAATGCTGTAAAATAATATTTGGATACCGAAGATACAGCAGCGCATCGACAATGTTCACGGAATTAAGACTAAATGGATTTGCCGGCCTGATCACTGGAGACAGCAACACGGTGGTGACCGCAGCCTACCAGCACCAAGCGCCACTCCTGAGTACTGGAATTTACAAAAGGAGCTCATGTTTCTGTTTGAGTTTTCTGTTTCAAACATTTCGCAGAACGATACTAAATTAATCAAAATGTTACATGTTAGTGGCAGAAAGTGAGTAAATTTAATTAAAATTACACTAAACATTATTTTTTTCAGTAGGTATACCATCTTAAATGATTCCAACTAATTTACTAAAACATACTTTGGTTTCGTCTTAAACAAATTGGTTTCAAACTGAAATTAAACGGTGTTGTAACCTTTATTATATGGTTTTGTTACAAAGTAAAGAAAATTCAAAAGAAGAATTAGAAATCAAATTTTGAATATCTTTGAGATATTATCAAGTACCTCTAGTAAGCACGTATCAACTATCATTTTATGGAGAAAGTGAACTTTTGGAGCAATATTGAATCTCAATAATGTTTTATTTTATCACCAAGTTAACCAAGTTCCTTGTAGTTTTTATTGCTTTTAGTCACTTTATAGTGTACAGTTGACAATATCGAGATAGAAATCAATTAAGTGCGGGCTGGAGCTCACTCAAGACCACGTCCTGCATAATTGTCCTCAGTGGCCAATTTAAAAAAATATGTATTTTTGGATTTTCTTGTATCTCTTAAAGTTGAAATTAACACAATTTTTGTTTATTTTTTGATATCTTGTATGTCTTAAAAAATTGCTTTATTCACATTACTGTTTATTTTTTATTAATTTTTCAGACCTTGTAATTAAAAAAAATATCATTTTATCTATAGAACAATCAATGTTCATATGTATATGGGACGTGTGGGATTGCACTAACCTCCCCACATCCTGGAATAAAAAATATTATTATTATTATTTAACATAGTCTGTTACCTAAATACATTACGTTTAAAAAACCAATGAAGTTCTCTAGTTGATGATATAACCTACTGGTATTCTAAATAGATTGGGCAATGAATTAATAATTATATTTATATAACGAATGTACTTTGTTACACTATAAACACAATAAGCTAAAACCATCCAATCAGGTTGCCATTATTTCATAGTTCATGGAAATTGTGCATGTATTTGATACACAACTTATTGAACCGACCACTAAGCGAGGAATTTGACCAAAAGCTTGTAATTAATTCAAAATGTTGGATTCCTTCGTCAGAATGCACGCTAGTTCTATGTTATATGTTATTATGGAATAGTATTGAATAGCTCTATTTCAGTACATTAAGTATGTTATTTTTTGGCTTCGTATTTTCAGAAAGATAACCTATGTTAATAATGTACTTTTTGGTTACTACTAATAAATAAGAATAAAATATAGTAATGTAATGCATTTGATGCCTATGGGTGAAGTGTGTATGGGCGAGTAGGAAAAGCATAATGTTGCATGTAGGTAAAAATAAGCATAAATATCAATGTATGGAAATTTGCTTCTTCGAACATAATTAACGAAATAATATGTAGAATTAATCACGCTCCTTTCAAATATCTCATTTAACAGGTTACCAACATAGAAAAGGCTGATCTTGAAATCAAGAAATCCTTTTATTAATTCACATATTGATAAGCGTATTATAAATGTTAAAAAATTATCCCGAAAAAACTAACCTTTTTTTCTGTATTATTACTATGGTATTTAAAAGAACGGCTCATTAACCGAGGCTTGAACTTTCATCCCCAGGGTGTGGCTCTTAACTACTGTGAAATGTCAAAAAAAACTTTAAAAATTTCCCTTTTTTTAGTTTGACATTGAGATTGAACATTTGATAGAACATTGAACAACTGAACCAAAATGCCGATTGGGTAGGACTGACATTTATTTTTAATATTAACTGCTTTAATGTCGTCCAACTTCAGAGAAATGCGTATATGTCCGAGTATGTATACGTGATTGCCACCAAAAGTTGATAGAATGCATTGTCATCAATAAAAAGTCTATCGCATGTCGGGAAGTGGGTTAATTTTCAATTCCGAAATTCATTCATGCATTCACGAAAACAAAAGTGAGATTCAAATAGATGTATGTATTCAAAAAGTGGTGATATTATCAACTTATTTTCATTAGCACCAATGTGTGCCTCTGTTAATTATGTTTAAAATCAAATTAACCTCAATTAGTAAACACAAAAGCAACACGCCAATTTATTGAGTAAAATTCATCATGTATAAACTCATAATCCTATATTTGCCTAATTAAACAAACCGGTACAGAGAGCGTGAACGGAATTTGAATCGGCCCACTTTAAAATGCAAATAAATAAGTGCATTTGAATTAACGTTGCCATGCAGAACAACAATGCACCGTTTGCCATGTTTATGATTAAGTGCATGGACTGCAATTATAATTATTATGCATGAACCTATAAATCACTTCAATACCGTGATACCAGAACTGCCAAGATTTTAATGTAGGGGGACTTATAAAAGAATTGTATTGCGTATCGAATACGTATTTCAACTCAACCCTTGTAATATTTGACTTTACACTTTACATGTTAACAGTGCTAACAAATTCATACATATTAAAATCTGTAAAACCATTATAAACAATTATGAACAAATACTGGTTTTGTGAACATATCTTATATGTAGGTATAGTAAAATTCGGCACAAAATAAAATTTAAATTAATAACTATATAATTCAAATATTTTTAAATTAAATAACTTTTGGTTTTTATCTGAAGCAGTGAAAAATTCCAAGCAGTTATGTTAAGGTTATAATAAATTTAAGTATGGTGTTATTACAGTTGTTGAACCTAATTTTTATATAACTGAAAATCATGTAGGTACATTTTCGATAATTTTTATATTTAATTAAAAGATGTAATTAGCCTCAAAGATACTTTGTAAAACCTAATTAATCCGTTTTTTTTACTTATATCCACACAGAGGACATGATGAGAAAATATCACTCAGGGCATATGTCATCTTTGAGGATGCTATATAGTGGGTCATCTTAGAGAAATTAAGTTCTAGGAAGGAAAAGGTATGGGGTGGGTAGGAATCTAGAGGTCAATGCGTCTAGGAGTTAAGGACAGTTAAATCCATCCCTCCCACTAGAGTGCAAGGCGATGGGTCGAGAGAGTCCTGCTGGAGAGGTCAAAAGGTCTCCCTCAACCAGTCTTACGCCAGTCCCGATCCGGCCTACCACACATTAGGTGGGCAAACGGATCCACATCCAAAACCTAGATAAACCTCACCTCACGAACCCGGACACCCCTGCTAAGTCACCAAACGTAGCAAAATAATTGGGGTGACCTATGGCAAGGGTGTTGGTTATTCAACAAAAGGTTCCAGGGGCGGCGGTACCCACACCCGCCTTCCAAATTGAAGGTTAGCGAAGTGTTCTGAAATGAACGATTAATTACATTCGAAGTTTAGGAATTCTTTTTTTAAAATAGCGCTGTCGAAAAGTGTCGAATTTTCAAATTAAGGATTAATATTTTTTAAGACTTAGGACCGGTTGTTTCGCAGAATTCGAAAAATTCATCAAATTTCAAAGTTGATTTTCAAATTCTGTGAAGGTTCTGTTCAAGTTCTGTTTTTATTTCAGTTTTGTGAAGCAACTGGCTAGTAATGATATAAATCAACTTTGAAGTTTGATGAATTCTTCAAAATCTGTGAAACAACCCGTCCATGGTGTGGTGAACGTAGGTCTGTCGGCTCGAAAAAGACAGGCATATCTGAGTGAAACAGCATGACTGAGACGTATAAAAAGGCAATTCTGTTGTAACTTGTCCTCTTTTCAATATCAAGCTCTTATATTGTTCACTTGTACCAATACTTGTACTACCTAAATAAAAACTCATTGTAATTGTAACGGAGTAGCCACATTATTTTATTAAGAAGAAATCTGGATGATCGGCACGGAAAATCTCCACATTTAGTATGTTTTGTATAAATGAATTTAATCATCTAAAATAAAACTTTTCATAAAGTCAATAATCAAAATTGCAGCTAATCAAAATTAATTTTGCCTTCATACGTGGCATTCTTATTGTCATAAAGAGTAGGTAAGGATATAAATAACCTATTATCAGGCAAACTACATTCAATGTATGACCCGTAATAACTGTGTTGAAGCTATAATCGTTGAAATTAAATTTATTATTTTCCATGCAATACTCCATGTTCCAATATGCATGTCCCTTATCAAAGAAAGGGTACATTTTAAAAGTGTACAAGCTGTACGTTTATCATGTCCCATGAAAATAATAAAAGGATACGGATAAAGTATAACGTATTCCAGTGACGTGTCAAAGCAAACATGTTGGGGCGATGATAAATAATTCGTACGAGGAATAATGACAGAACCTAAATGTTAATGAATCGTGGATAATGAAAAATTATTGTACCCCATATATCATTATACTCGGGGAGCACGGGGGTTGATTTTGGAGGTCGCCAACCTTTAAATAGGTTATATTTTCTCTTGGTATATACCAAATATTTAGAAATTCAACAATCTTAAACGACTTAGTAACAAATAAAATTGATTAAAACCCTATAAACTACCCCTCTCCCCCCTCCCCCATATGTTGTGTATATAAACCGTAGACTAAGAATTTTGTGTACCAGTCTGAAGATGGCTTTGACGAGCTGAAACCGGTTACGGTCAAAATAAAATTAAGTGGAATAAAGTTTTTTATTTGTTTTATTATAATATATTATAATGGAATTCCACCACGAATTATCGGTCTCAAAAATAGAAACATAACAAGTATGATAGTTATTATTCGTTGTCTGCAACCCTACGGATTTTTAATTTTATTTTTATATTTAAAAAAACCAACGTTTCTCAACCGATGGCTCCCCGCCTTGGTGCCCCCCGTTCTTTCAATAGCTCAAACACCCCGCCAGAGGGGGTCTTTGTCTATAATCTATAGGAACCATTTAGTTTGCACGCTACATAAATCATTCGGTAGACCGCATTCTCACAATGCCTTTTTTTCTATCAATACCCCCCTCCTCCTTCACCACCCTTCTCCTGAATGAAACCCTCCCTTCACCAATGAGCCTTTTTTATAGCTTCCTCGTTTGTCTCAGACATGTTTATGACTTTATTTTGAAAACGTCACGTTGATCTTAGCATAATGCCAATAAATCTTGCATTAGTTGATTAACTGAATTATTCCCCCATAAGGCGAACTTTAACCTTCTTCACTGTACACATACTGCAAGAAAATATATTTAAGTGTTAATACTTCACAAGTGTCCCAACTGCTCTCAACTGTCTTGAAGCAGTGAGACTATAGTATCCCCAATTGGAATATTTTGTGAATCTGAAGGTAGTGGGAAGGAGATTGAGATGGGAGAGGCTCTCCTGAGGTGATATCTCACAAAAGCGGCAATATACAAATTGTCCAATAAATAAATAAATCAATAAAAAGGAAGGTAGACGAGTACCTTGCTATTGAGATCTGATCACCAAACACGGCTAAAGCCATTTCAAGCAACGTTTCAATTCTGATTGGTGGTCTTATTCCAGGGCAATACACCAGGCCCGTCCACACGCAATTTATTTATTAACGCCCTTTTAATGGTTTTTGGCAAACGAATAGTAAAAATCATACAGTATCTGTAAATAAATAGGTAAAATATTTCATATCTGTTAAGTGATATATTGAAGATTTCCACCGTCTTGGAATAATTATATCCTTCCATTATTATTTTCGGCAATGACTAATATACAGGGTGTATCGGCACTAACCCGACAAACTTTAACCAGCTATTCCTTAGCACATTTGGAGTAAAAATGTTATGGGCACTTTGCTGTCCGGTAGCATTTTTTTTTCAATTAAAAACAAAAAAATTTAAAATTTCCACACTACATCACTGTCATTGGCATTGCGTTTCGTGTTAAACAGCTGTTATAAGCAAGTGTGTCAAAAAGCGTCTTCGCTCTTTCGCACACACTAAATAATAATAGTTAAAAATGAGACAAATGGTGCCGTGCTATTTCGTTGTGACTGTAAACGTGCGCCAATATAGGTACACACGTGCATTATTCAACGGAATTCGAATAAAATATTTGCCAGATGGATTTTCAAACTTTATCAAAGGATAAAACAGTGGTGACATGTGGTGAAAATATGAATAATAATTTTTTTATTAAAAAAAAACGTTACCGGACAGCAAAGTGCACATAAGATTTTTTACTCCAAATATGCTAAGGAATAGCTGGTTAAAGTTTGTTGGGTACGTGCCGATACAACCTGTATATGTTAGTTAGTTCCACAATCCCGCCGAAAAAATCCCAACTTCTAGAATTACCTACGTAGAGGAACCCGAAAGCTTAAATGCAAGTAATACTGGACCATCAAATGCATTATTTAGAATTTTATGTCAGTCAGGTATTGCAGGAAACTGCACAATGAATTACATAGTTAGGTAGTGAACTGCAAAACGGAATTATTTTGATCTGTTTTAGCCTTCAAAAAATGAAATTATAAAAAAACTTGCCCAACATTGCCAAAAATAAAAATATATATTTTTCTTTCTGGCCAGCTAGCTGACATGAAACACTTGTTGCTAAGGGTTATGAATGATTTGGAGTAATGTTTTGTGGTTGTAAATTCTAGTTTACATGAAAACTGTGTCTAAAAATATTAATCTAAATAATTTAAAAAGTTCACAGTTAATGTTTCATTTGATCGCGCCATGTCTTCCTGGGATGTCCATCACTTCCACCATTCATTTATGTAGGTATATGCCATATTGTTACTATCGAATTAAATACATGGTATCAACTTTTATTCGACTGCGTATCTCATTCCAGGGTATCGATTCTCCAATCCAGGCCGCTCGCAGTCGCCGTCAGAAGTAACTACATAATTTTTTTGAGTTTCTTATTCTTGAGTCTCGTCAGAGGTACATATTTACATACGCCAAACGTCAAAAGTCATTCCACTCGAACAACGAGTGGGTCGAACCACTCGTTGTTCGAGTGGAATGACTGTGTCGAGAATTGAGGCCTTGCGTTGAGCATGCGTTCATTTTTCTACCATTTAAACTACTCTCTAAACAATCCTGACACTAATAAGAACAAACTTTTGTCCAGTCCATAGATGACAAAAGAAGAATGTATATATAAATAATATATAAGGGCCATGTGCACCATTAAAAACCAAATCAAATAAAATAACGAAATAATAATGGCAGGGCAATTTGGCCCCTCCAAACCCTCTAAAAGAGAAATAAATTAAACGGAATCTAACAGCACCTACTCCAATATCATAATTCACCCTATGCGATATAATATTATTTAAACTGGGAACACGAAAAACCTGAGCGACAATAATAATAACAATGGCTAACGAATATATCAAAAAAAATTACCACTGCGTAAAAATTTTTGAGAGAGCATCAATTTTGTACCATACCAAGTATGCCTGAATTTAGCCTTTGCGATGCGGTGCCATATTTGTATTATCTTTTTAATGTAAGTTTTGTATCGCATTAAAATAATGTGTTTTGTAAGCATGATGCTGCCACAAAAGTATCATTTTCATTGAAACATACGAAAATTTAGTAGGTTGTCTAAAATTATACTTTTTATCGGGTGGTTGATTTTTCACCTTCCTTTGACGTATTGTTTTAGATGGTGTATTCGGGCTGGGTGTAGCAAAAAACAGTAGAAACAGTCAGGGGTGGAGCGGAATGAAACATAAATCGTATATTTAGGTACCATACTTCACGGTATTACACGCGAAATTGCCCCATTGTCAGAGTACATTACTTATTATAACACGACAAAATATGTGTAATAAAAGAAAATTTATTGCCTAAAATAAATATCGCGCGACCAGACCAGGGGTGGAGCTGAGAGGGGTAGTGAAATATACTGCGGTCGTTTAAAAAGCAAAAAGATATCCCGAAAGGCAGAAGTTAGCATTTTTGCGTGGAGTATAAATGTTTTAGTATTAAAAGGTGGAATTAACATGTTTTTGTGCTTACTGGACGATTTATTGTGAGAAATGGTAATGCTTGTGGTATACGGTACAATATTAATCATTGTCGTAATGAAATACATGTAGGAGCATTATATTATTAATGTAATCTGAAAATGATTTGGTTGGCAACGGTATAATAAATTTGGGAATGTTTCCAAATATCCACTTGGCGAAGAAATTAATAATGTAACTCCCATAGTTCTAATTATCTACATGGACAAAATGATACAGTTAAAAAAATCTTCCAGATAAAATATTAATCATTCAGAAAGATCAGTATGTCAACATCAATATCAGTATCTGTATGAACATATGTTCCGCCGCGCCGTCTTCATTAAACATTCGCTCTTGGCCGATAATTTGTTAGGAACTCTTTCAATTCATTCGTTTCAGGCCTGCAGTCCCATTTTTAACAGGAAAACGAATAATTTGTCCAGATTTTTAATATGAAAGGGCTGTATAAGCTACCAGCTAAAGTAGATGGACCTAGTTCAGTGAAATCACGAGCGTTTACTCAGTATCTTTATGGGATATTTCACAATCCTCCTGATAGCTTATCCATAGGATAACGTACATTTTCGATTTACAATTAACGATTTACTTATTTATAAATCCAAGTTTTCTTTCGGGAACCTATGAATAGTGGATATATATTAGAGAAATCTGCCGAGTTTTCTACCTATTGCGAGTATATATTTGTTTATTTATCAATATACATTATTCCATTGATAAGCTATCAAGAGGATGGTGAAATATCATCTCACTCTATTAATTCGCATTAGTTTGCACCCCACTAAAAGTATCAAGAACAAGAATACTAGCACGCGGCATTCAAACGGTTAAGCTCTACATTATTTTAGTTTTCATCATTGTGACCGCTGGTTCGGCGCTTTAGGCCATAATCAATCTGCGGTTATTCTACGTTGAGATGACTTATTTATATGATTTTATTAAAACCTAAACTATGTTTATTTGTACGGTGTTTAAAGTGGTTTATTCGTATTTTCGAAAGAAAAAAATATTTACTTCGAAAATCAATTGTGTGAGGCACTTAGCAATATTTTTTACCCCTCTAAACAATTCTGGATTATCTTAATTATTTTTAAAAAACGTTATTCATTTTGACATAGATACTTAATACCGCGAGCCCCTACCGCTCCCAACAATCCGGAGCCAGTAAGACTGTGGAATCCCTGAACTATGTTGCGTGACTGAAGGAAGTGGGAGGTGAAGGAGATGGCGAAGAGGAAGAGGAAGAGGAACACCTGGTAAGCAATGTATCGATTCTCAACTTTGGCGATAGTATGTGTATATCTACCAGTGTGACAAAAAATAATAAATTTATATGTAAGTAATGGAAAAAAGTCCTCCGAAAAGATTTCTCGAAACGTATGGATTAAATGTTCGCCATTTCATAAACGCCATTAATCCAAATTTCTCAGTTCCCTGTCGTGAAACTGCAATGGAATGGCCCTGCGCATTATAACTGTCGTAATATTTTTCTCCATTGTTTGGCGATTGCATTGTGTGTCACGTGATATTTATGTCTTGCGCTCGAAGGCATTAATATCGATTATTACAAAAAATACGAACTCATAAATAAGTTCATTGTGATCGTAATGGCCAAAGATAATCTAAGCGGGATGAGTAAAATTTTATTTTTTAGTAAATCGCTTTGCCGAAATATTGCATAAAGTTTAACGCAAATTTTAATGTCATCAATTAATAAGTATCATCATTAATATAATAACGATTAATCCAAAATTTGATAAATGTTTTACATTTTTATGTTAATACCGCACACAGACCCAACTGCTCCCAATCGTCTGAAGCCAGTGAGACTATGGCATCCCCTATAGGGGTATATTGTGAGGCTGAAGATAGAAGGAATACAAAAGGATATGAAGAAAAGAAAGGTGGAGAAGCTCCTGGCTATTCAGATCTGGTCACCAAAACGACTAAAGCTATTTCAAGCAACGTTTCAATTCTGAATGGTGGTCTAACACCAGGGCGATACTAAGAGTATCTTTGACTCTGGAACGTGACGCACACATACTATTTATTATTTTAAATGAATAAATTCTGCAATAACACAAATTGATCAAGTAAAATTTACTTGCGCACGCCGGGATTTGAACTCGTGACCTTCGGCTTGCTAGTTGAGAGCCTTACCCCTCGACCACGAAGGCCGTCAAATTTATCGTAAGGTGTCCGTTAATTGTAAACTTTCGAAGTTGTTTTCAATGATGTAGAGCCACTAAATATTACTCAAAAAATGATCCTTAAAGTTAAGACAAAAAATATTCTGTTATCCATCCAACCAACTTTATAAGGAATGTATCGTTATGTATATAAAATAGCTATATATCACTCAAATATATTTGTCGATTTTTTATCAATATCAAGTTTGCAGAAAGAACACAAAACACAGGTGTAACTAGAATTGGCATTTGAACAATTACTTAAATTAAAATAAAATATTAAAATTGATTAAAACATTGAACTTTGTGGCGGTACATACAAAAACTTATTTTGGTCAAATAAACTATTATATACAGAATTAGTAAACAATTTCAATGTATATGGCTTGTTTGTTCCTTTCTTTCTTTCTATAACAAAACAAACAACTTGACGAGTTGATTGCGAAAGGGGTAAAATCTTAAAAGGGTTTATTAATGTGTTGATGTCATTTTGCATTAAGCCACCACGATAAAGAGATGCAAAGCAAATAAATAAAAACGCAAAGAAAGAATACGTACCCGTGGAGAGGTACCCGTGTGGGGCATTAAAAACTGGGGGGCGCAATTTAATTTATGTGAGGGAACGTAAATAAGCATTTTTGGCGAAATTACGACTTATTGTGCTGTTCGCCATACATAAATCTCCGCCTTAACACTCGCATTGTCAGATTTCACGACTAATTTATGTATTGGCCGCCATGGGGCGTAATCGTCGCTGATAAAAATTGCGCGAAGGAATTTTCCGTTTTTGATAATGGCCGATTGCCGTTTTCGAATGCTGAAAAATATCCCTGATTTGTTTTGCAAATTTATTACGGCGATTGAAAGATTTCCGCTTGGGGATGTGGGTATTTAGCAAAATTAAAAAATAATTACATGTACCTATTAATACAATAAGGCTATGTTTGCCCATTACGATTTTAATAAAATTCAAATTCTGGCGCAATGGACGCATGAGTTAAAATAAACTAGATTTACTGTAAAAGCGTTAGACACGTTGCATATTCAAGCTTTTGTCAATAATTTACCAATAATACAGAATAAAGTTATAAAAAACTCTTCCATTACCCAGACACCCCCACGAAAACACCATACCAAGAATCGAACTTATTGAAAATTAGGTAATTGTACGAATTCAACAGATGTATATTAATCTACGAAATTCAGAAGGAACTTATGCAAACGAACACAACATTTATAAAAACGTCACAAGTACGCAAACACTAATCAAGGTAACAAAATAAATTGTAAACTACTACAGTAAAGACTGAAAGTGGTAAGAAAAGCATAAGCCATGAGGGTATACACATTGACAATCTCCTTCCCGATAGCCTCAAAGCGGAGAAATTTATGAATCAACTATTCAATCTTCAGAAAAGTGAATTGAATTATAATATCCTTTAATGTAGAGTAATTGTTAAGATGAGATTTTTTTTTATGATTTTTATATTGTGTAAAATTGTTATTGTTATGTTGTTATATTATTTAGCTCATATTTAAATATAAGTTAGTTAGAAAGTGAAATATTTATATTTCTGTAACTGTTTTGGGTCCACTTCTCTTCATCCTTTTTACAAATTATGTCGCCAAAATAATCGAGTCATTCGGTCTCTTGTCTCACTGCTACGTTGACGATCAACAAATTTATTTTTACTGTGCTCCAAACGAAATCAATAGTCTCAAGATCCGTATAACTGAATGTCTAGAAGCAATAACTCGTTGGATGTCTTCAAACAAGCTGAAGCTGAATCCATCTAAGATCGAGTTCCTCTGGGCGGCCACAAACAAACGTCAACATTTCATAGACGATTCACCTATTTCTATTTCTAACAGCGATAACATATAAAAAACAACAGTCAAACTTCTCGGTGTCAATTTAGATTCAGACTTTTTGTTTAAAAGTCAAATAAATAGTACTGTAAACACCGGTTTTTTTCACATAAGACAACTCAAGTCTGTCCGAAGAAATCTTCCTACAGAAGCAACAAAACTGCTTATCAACTCTTACATAGTCTCATGTCTCAATTACTGCAACGGCATTTATGCCAGCCTTCCAAAATATCAAATTGACAAACTTCAATCAGTGTTTAATGCAGCAGTACAGCTCATAAAAGGGGTTTCAAAATATTCGAACATTTCAGAACACCTTCGTAACCTTCACGGGCTCAAGTACCCTGAAAGTATCCAGTACATTTAAATCCATCAATGAAATGTCCTCACCCTACATCTCTGAACTATGCGTTCCGGAAAACACTGGTCTGAGGCAGTCAACTCTTAGATCAGCAACATCAGCAGCTGTAGGCAGACTGATGGAACCTAAGCGCAAGCCAAATACTAAGTTTGGTGATAGCGCTTTCGGAGTATCTGGGCTGAAGGCTTGGAATAAACTCCCTCCGGAGCTAAGATCCATATCTAGTCCAATAGAATTCAGATCCAAACTAAAAACTTACCTTTTTAAGCTCATTAATACCATTCCTCAGAGAAAGTCCAGTTATATCCAATTACTTCCTAAATCCTGTATCTAAAACAATTAGTTAATGTTAATTAAGTGTTAATCTCAAGTGACCTACCAGGTAAGTATTGTACTTTTTTGTTATTTGTTTTTGGGGTGTTATGCCGTGTTGCGCTAACTCCTTCTTTAGTCAACGTTTCGGACAGCATTGCAGTGTCCATCATCAGGGCAGATGTGTTATTGCATCTATATATATATATATATATATATATATTTATCCCCTCTCGTACTTTGTTGATCTCGCGCGACGGTACGCCAGGTATATGTTGATCCGTTTGCATTTGTTGATCCACCCCGGATATGTTGATCCATTACCCAAGCTGGCATACATATGTAAATCCCTACAGATCAACTTGTGTCATCGAGATTTTGCTGTAAGCCACGCCCATTTTTCGGTCGCATATACATTTTACACGATTTATTTTGTTGATCCATATATTTCTGAAACTTCACGGCTTGCATGAGTTGTAACTTGTAACCGCCAATTTTTTTCTAAGTTTTCTTACTTTTTAGATCCTGTTAGTACATCCATATTCTATGTAAATGACTTTATACTTAAAGAGGATAGACTGCCTCACGCGTATTTATATTGAAATGGAACTTTCGAAAACGTCAAATCCATACTAAAAAATCTTTTGAACCTGATTAAACAAAAAAAGTTAATTTAGTGCATCATTTACTACGTTTCGTGACTTAGCAGGGGTGCCCGGGTTCATGGGGTCAGGTTTTTCTAGGTCATTTTATAAGATAAATTTTGCACTTGAACTGATTGAATAAAATTTTATTTTATTTTACTTTTACCATCTCTCCTGACGTAAGTTTCTTGTAATGATTAAGTTAAAACAAAGCGTAATATCCATAATATGTGCCTTTTAAAATTGCGGCGATTAGATTGGTGAGAATTTAATTTTTCATATTTAAAATAATGATTGCTTAAAAATTTATTCCATTTTGTTTTTTACTAAACATGGCTAAAGTCATTTCAAGCACCGATTCCAACCAACGATGTTTTAGTATATGTTCGTCAATCAACAGGAGCCATAATGTCTGTACATCAGAGCCCTCGAGAATTATTACAATTATGTGTACCGCCGCCCCGGGAACCATTTATTAGATAACCAATACCCCTACCATTAGTCACCGCCAACGATTTAGCGAGATAGTTGTTTATTTTTTGTATTTTTTTACATCGTCTCCACACTGGAGGCTCTAAGGAAAATCGTAACCCTCAAGGCCTATGTCATCTTTGTGAATGCTGTGTTGAGGGTATTTCGAAGGAAAGGAAGGACAGTGAGTTCTGGGAATAAAAAAGGTATGATGGGTGGGTAGTAATTTGGGGCTCAGTGTGTTCGAGTGATAAACATAAGAATCCAACTCTCCTACTGCGTTGCAAGGCGATGCTTCGAAAGAGGATTAATCGATCCGGCCCACCACGCATTTGGTAGGCAAGCGCATCCGCCGCCAATAACCGAACACACCTCACCCCATAAATCCGGGCACTCCTGCTAAGTCACCAAACATATCAAACTACTTGAGGTGGCTCTCAACTAGCAATCCGAAGGTCGCGGGTTCAAATAAATTTTATTAAAATTAATTTGCACTATTTTACAATTAGTGTTTGGTTATATCTGAATAGCCAGGTACTCTCCCACCTTCCTCCTCGTCATCTCCTTTGAGGTCTCCTTTGAGGATGCCATAGTCTCACTGGCTCCAGACGGGAGCGGTTAGGACTGTATGACTCTGGTGCACCTGCAGAATGGCCGGGATGTGACAACACCCTGATTAGAATACATTTAACCCATATAATAATTAAAATTTAATTGTTTTGTCTTTGATAATCAACGGCTATGGAATTCTACGTCTTGCCACCGCGTTTCGATATATTTTTAGTTAGAAATATTTCAAAACGACTTATTAACGATTCCAGAATGTACTTTATTCATAATTGTTTTAAAAATTTATCTGTTTTTTTAGACAATTTTTTTTTAAAAGTGCTTATAAAATACGTTTTATTACTTATCCACTGGAGCGATTTCTGCCATATTTTGCCAATATTGTGCAATATCTTAGTTTTACCTCTAGGTACACAATAGAGTGGGTACTTATGGAATCTAAAAATATGGGATTATTGATTAAATCTAGGTGGATTAGTTAGCTTTAAACCGCATTTAGTAGTTTATATGGTTTCTGTGTTAATGTTTTTGGGGGATGATTATACCGGTACAATTGACCCCGTATTACAACTAAACTCCAGTTTTTGTGAGTACAGCTCCCAAGTTTTATAAGCTCAAGTGCATGTCCGTCCGTAACACTTAGTCAATGTACTTATTTGTTCGTTGTACTCTCTTTTCTAATGTGAAGTTGCTATTTTAATTTAAATGAATATATATACACATTGTTTGGGAATTAAATGACAAAATTGATTTAATATAATAGTATTTGTAACCACCTTGTAGCTGTTTTTTTAGTTCAGCCGATTTCCGGTCATTTATTTTTATTTTTTAAAAGAAAGACAAACATTCCCGGGTTACGAATAACCTGACAATATTTGAAAATCTCCTACTACCACCACAGTAAGCTGAAAATGTTGCTTGTGTTGTGGATGGAGGACTTAGCCAGCCGAGGAATTGAACACACTACGCCCGAGTGGGACCCAAGCGCTCGGCCACCGACCGGTCGAATATTGTTTTATAATATTAAATATGAGATGATTTTAAAAGAATCATCTTTAGAGCTATTCGAAACATTCGCAAAAATCAAATCCATAAAAAAATCATAACTTAGCAGGGGTACACTGTTGCGTTTGCTCAGCTACTACGTGGCGGGCCGGATCGAAAGAGACTGGTTGAGGGATACTTTTTGGCCATAAAAATCTAAAATGGCGGCAAAAGGAATAATGTTATATGGTATATTTTGAACTTCTTACCACCTCTCCTGATTACGCTTCGTGACTTAGTAGGGGTGGCCGGGTTCTTGATTATAATGGGTAATTATTTAAAATGGGTAATCAATGGAAGATTGAACGCGGTTGGAGATAGCAAAAAACTGTCCAAAGAAGCGAAACTCCACAATGGAGTGCTGGTACCTACCCTAATATATGGAAGTGAGGCATGGAACTGGCAGAAGAAGGCTGAAAGTAGTTGTTTGTCTTTATATTCAAATTCGCAAGTATGATTTTTTATGTGACACCTCTCACTAGAGCGCCCCTGTCTTTACACTCTAAATACAGAGAAACTATGTCGCGAACCGGTTGGGCAGCGTTATGAGGCGGGTTAAGGTAGGGGCTGTAGGAATGAATTTATTAATGCTGGTCTTAAAGGGGCGCGAATTATATGGAGGAGGAAAAACAGATGCTGATACCTCGTTCCACATGCGAGCCGACTTACGGTAAAACGAGTCGGAGAAACGACCCGTTCATATATAGATAACATCAACTTTACTGTGAACCTGTGTTCCGCTCGTGTCCGTCGAGTATCAAGCACGCGCACAGTGCACTGGGGATCAATGCTGCTAGCTCCTTTTAACAGGCTCTTATAAAATACCTGTAGAATAGACACAGCATACGCACATTTCGTCATACATGATTTTACTGCACATATGCCTCAGGGATCTCATTTCTACAGTATTCTGTCTACTTTCAGCCTTCTTCTGCCAATTCCATGCCTCATTTCCATATATTAGGGTAGGTACCAGCACTCCATTGTGGACTGCTAGCTTCGCTTCTTTGGACAGTTTTTAGTTAGCTCCAACCACGTCCAGTCATCCATTAACTACCCATTATAATCAAGAACCCGGCCTCCCCTACTAAGTCACGAAGCGTAATCAGGAGAGATGGTAAAAGATACAAGTTCAAAATTTCCTACATAACATTATTCCTTTTGCCGCCATTTTGGATTTTTATGGTCGAAAGGTATCCTTCAACCAGTTTCTTTCGATCCGGCCCGCCACGCAGTAGATGGGCAAACGCATCCGCCGCCAGGACCTAGACTAACCTCACCCTATGAACCCGTGTACCCCTGCTAAGTTATGATTTTTTTATGGATTTGTTTTTGCGAAATTTTCGTTTCAATCTAAATACGCATACATTTCTTATAAACAATTCAAGCAACACACGTCATTTTGATTTGAAACGGTACCATTTCACAGTCATTTCATGCGATATTCGACTCTAGAGACTAATACTTTGAGTTCAATTTCACAAAAGATTACGGAATCACATAAAACCTTGTGATGAACAGTCCACCGATTGCCCCTTGATTGGTTCATTTAGTAAAACCATATATAGGGACACAGATCAACTTTGTCTAATAACTTCTTACCTGGATCAACATACTACGGGAATAGATTAATATATATGAGATCAACATAAGTATGCCAATTTGGGTAGATCAACATAAATTATGCATCCGATTTCCATACAAATTTTGAAAATTTTATTAACAGTATATCAAATGGTTTTTCTGGCAAACTGGCAACATTGATAATTATTGTACCACTGTTGCCAATTCATTCAGATGAATTCCACAATAGCCAAGTTATATGGTGTTAAAGATGGATCAACTTAGTCTAACAACTTCTTACTGGATCAACATACTACGGGAAGAGGTCAATATATATATATATATATATATAGCGCAACACGGCATAACACCCCAAAAACAAATAACAAAAATACTTTTGGCCGTGAAAATCTTAAATCATATTTAAGTAATGTACTGTATATTATCTCCATATATAGTTAGTTATAACATAAATCATTGTAAAAATGCATTATATATTTGTACAGCGCCCTTGAGGTGATTTTGCCCATAAACGGCGCTTTCAAATCATCAAAATATTATTATTATTAAGTAAATAATAAAAAATAAAAAAACACACAGAACGCAACATTAAAAAAATCAAAAACATCCAAGGTATATCTTTAGGTCATACATTTTATGGTATTTAATACCACAAAAAAAGCTCCAACGTAATATTCAGTTCTCAGTCAAACACAAAGCTATTTCGTCACCCCATTATACTTCTGCCATTCGAATACTTAAATTTGTTTTCTTTATTCACGGCAATTTATTATTTATACTGTGAATTAGCCATGCATGGGCTACCGACATTTTGTGCCCGGTACACTGAATAAAACGTAGAAATTACGACCATAAATTACGCCATTTTGAATGCGAGCTGCAACGCCGTGTGACCTTATTGTTGTTCACAATACGACAACAGAAATACGCGCGACAGGACGCCATATTTGTTTATTTATTATTTATATTCAAGGAGTCAACAAATTATGTGGAACGCATCGATTATATATTTAACTTCACAATTGATATTCGGGGCACATGTTGGCGTAAAATACACAAACATTGATACTTCCAGAAGAAATGCCTTTCCAAAACCCACCTCAGAATGTAGGCACAATGCTTCTACTTTATTTCTTCTAGACAATGAAGAAATGGTACAAAGTTTGACCATACAAAATAACAATGGATGTGTCTCTTAACCATCACCGCCTTTTTAGAGGCTCAAAATATGACTGCCAAGATTATTTAAGCAAAACGAACCTCATATTTATTCAATCGCCAAATATAGTATCCTTAATATGAAAAAAAATATTACCTACAGATTGTAATGTGTTATTAAGTACAAGTAACGCAATAGATAAACGATGTTCAGATGTGTTCTTTTTCTTCTTCTTTCATATAGTGAGGAGGTCAGAGGGGAACATATAAGTTAGTGAGCCAGTGTAGGGCCTGAGGAGTAGCCCCGTGGTCTCATCGATCGCGCCGGGGAAAGAATTCAGCGGGCATTCTTTGACCACATGTAGATGAATTGACCACAAATATGTGTCCTTTTTGTAATAAATTTACTTTGTCACAATATTATTTATTTTATAGGTACCTACTTGACTACGCGCAGCGAAGTCCTACTATAACTGTTTCTTTAGAGGAAACATAAAGACCGCACTGAAAATACCCAAAAAACCGCCTTCGATTGAAAATTTCATTGGTTTTGACGTACCAAATGTGCAACAAATATTTGCCATTGAAACTATTAAAAAATACGGAATCATGTACTAGACCGAATGGATATCACACCAGGTCGAATCAAAATGACATAAAAACAATTCCAATTTATAAAAATGCATTCGAACAAAGAAACTACATTTATTTTGCAACATAACTCCACAACATCCTTCCCGAGATATACAACGAATAAAAAGCTTAATGAGTACAAAACAAACAAAAAAATCCGTCTGAAAAAATCCAATGATAGTCCAAGTCTAAAAAAACGATATAGAAGTTAAATTAAATAGATTTAAATAACTTTAGTCCGCCTCATCATATGACTCCCTAGAGAAGATGACTGAGAAGTTCCACTACTACACTTAAATTCACCATATTATTTTACATGATTTATATACTCGCTAAAATAAAAATAAATTTTAATTTTTAAAAGGCCTTCTGTAAATTTGTTATGTTACATTTGCAGTTAAAGATTCAGCGTCAAAGCGTCGTGTTTATTAATTAGGTAGGTATTTAAGTACTTGCAAATCTTTTGATTCGGAGTAAATTTTGGTTTTTATTTAAAACAAGAAAAAATCAGAAACATGCTTTTTTGAACGCGAGGTCTACTGTTCAAATAACTATTAGAATTACAAATAAATCACTCGAAATTCAAAAAGTTAGTTCCTACATATTTTGGGTTTTTTAATTGAAAACCGAATACGAACCGAATAATTTTGTGCGATTTGTACGAAATGTGCACAAAATCTGTGTAATCTATTGTTAGTAACTTTGCCTGATGTCAAATTGGTGCCTGGCTTTTTGAGTTGTACCGTCCGAAAATATTTCGTTTAATGAATCCGTGGAATACCTACTTGGGGGAAATTCGAAAACAGTGTCCTAAAACCAAAAAACGTCATCACACTGTATGACCCGCCAGTGTTTGATTGATAACCCTTGAGGTGATTTTTCACAAAAACGGCGCTCTACAAATTATCCAATTATTATTATTATTATTATTATTATAACAGGGTTGCCACAATCAAATAAAAATTAATTCTTTAACACATTTCTAATGTATCAACTGATATTAACACATTTTTGAAAGTTGGTACGTATACCTAAAAATACAAAATAATGTTGATACTAATGTTGATACTTTCCCACCTTCCTATTACCCGGCTCCTTTCTCTCCCCACTTCCTTAGCCTCACAATATGATGTACCCCAATTGGGGATGCCATAATCTCAATGGCTCTCTACGGCTCCAGACTAGAAGGTTGGTAGCAGTTGGGACACTTGTGCAGTATTCACATTAAAAAAAATTACCATACATCGGTACATACCTACGAGTGTGGAGGTAATAAAAAAATGTCAAAAACAATGTAAAATTCATGCAGAAAAATCTTTAAAACATAACATTCGCATTGAAAATATGAACTAGATCAAAGAGATCTGTTGACTTTTTCCTGATACATTTTCTTGACAGCCCTTTCAAAAGTAGTAATCATTCGAAATGGTAGGTTGGTACAAAAATATACTCCTTGCATTACCAGCCGAAAAAATATGACACCGAAAACCTTTCAAAATGGCATCTACCTGATGAATATTTAATCCCCTACTGTCAGCTACTGGATTCTGTTTGATGGTGACTGGTTCGTTTTCAATTATGTGAGAATTTGCATAATGTATGGACGTAATCACATATATCTATCTATAAGTAAGTGAAATAGAACCTTATACTTTCAAATTTAAAGTGTGTTTAATACATACCTGATATTTTGACAATTGTTTACTAATCAGAAGATATAAATATCTTCAAAAGGCTTTAATTCAATTATTTCTTCAGTTTTTTTATGTATTATATAATACTGTAATTCAATTTATAAAAAATACAGTTTTCTTCACAAAATTTATTATTGCTCTTGACAGCTGTTTTGCTTTCTGAAGGCGTAAGAATAATTACACAGTAAAAAAGGTGTTTTTTTTTTATAAACTGAATGATAATATTATCGAGTACATAAAAGAAAATTTTCAAATCAAAATGGAGTTTAAGTTAATTCTGCAATTTAAAATTAATAACAATAAATTAAGTCTCTAGTTAATTTAAAAACTTATTCATAAATCTTTAGTATATCAGCATCTCTAAAAATCTTAAATAGTCTAAGAATCTTCAATAATAATGTATTTTATTTTTATTTCAAAGAAAATTAACTATTGGATGATACATTTTTAATGGTATTTCAACCGCCATGCTACGGATACCATTGTGTTATGGTGGGTGAAGTTTACAGATTGAAAAATTTTATAATATTCTTAATAGTTAATAAATTATAAAATTCCCATTCAGTTAATATTTTATGTGATAAATAATTAATTAAACATTGACAAGTGCTATTGTTATATGAATTAAGTCAATTGAGGAATGTGTGAAGAGAGATCAGGAGGTTAAAGTGTATAATGTATGAGTGTTGTACATAGTTGAAATATATTGCAGATGTTAGGATCCATAGAGTAATATGTGTTTTGAATGTTTGGAGTGGAGTTTTTTTTAGGATATCAGGGAGAAGGTTGAAGGTTTTGGGAGATAGATAATAATAATAATAATTATTATTATTATAATTGGATAATTTGTAGAGCGCCGTTTTTGTGAAAAATCACCTCAAGGGCGCTGTACAATTTATTTCCTAGGATCTACATTTGTTATTTAGAAAAGATACCAAAACATACTTACCTGGCAAGTCACTTCCGACAAACACACTTATATTAAAAAGTTTATGCTTATAAAAGATAAAACTGCACGCAGAGGACACTATATCAAAAAAACACTGGTCATCGCATGACCTTAACCCTTTCATCCCCAGTGTTAAATCAAATTAACACGTACTTTGTGAATTTTTTTACCGAAACTGTAGCGATTTAGAAAAGCCACGTTTTCGTTTTCTTATAGTTTGTAGTCTTTTCTGTGGCGTCTATTTTTTCCGCTCGGTTGAAATCCTTATTCCCGCCACAACAACGATAAATATTTTGACATCTGCTGATGAGTGAGTTTGATGTGAGTTTCATCGAATTTCTGCCGTCATTGATTACATAATTTAAGGTGAGATATCAATATTTTCTACTCGAATTACAAATATTTTAACGCATTAAGATGTGTTCTATAATAATAACATCAGTTTAATTCACTGATCACAGTCATTTCCCAGAATATTGTAAATGAATTTCGATGTTCATTCAAATTAACACTGGTAGTGACAGACATGTTTTCGACTAGTATGGCGAATTTTTGAAGATTTATTATCTTAGATTATTTCTTTATTTATGAATGAATTTTAGTTAAAATTTTATTTGTTGGTACCTTAGATTTTATCACTACATTATCAATGTGCATTTTTGACATGAAATAATGCGGGTGTGAAAGGGTTAAGTCTGCTATAGTTTTTATTTTAATTTAACTGTATTTTAACTGTCTTAAAAAGCCGTCTTAAATTGTTAGTTGTTATCATTTTTATATTTTTAATTATTATTATTATTATTTTAGTCGACAGGAAAAAGCTATGGAAGGTGTTGTCCAAGTATGGAGTGAATGCGAATCTGACTCAGGCAATTGCGTCTCTATATGAGGGAAGAGTTGCATGTGTTAGGGTGAACGGTGGTTTTACGGGGTGGTTTGATATCACTAAAGGTGTTAAACAAGGCTGCGTAATGTCGCCGTGGTTATTCAATCTATACATGGATTGTATGCAAGAATTGAAAGAGGTGGGATTGGGCGCGAATTTTAGTAATCTTAAAGTATGTTGCCTGTTGTATGCTGATGATGCGGTGCTGATTGCTAATAGTATGGATGATCTGCAGTCTCTCGTGTCTAGGATGAACAAAGTATGCGTGAAGAATGAGTTAATGATGAATGTAAGTAAGTCTAAAGTAATGGTGTTTGAAAGAGAAAGTACGAAAACAGTGTGCAATATAGCTGTGAATGAGGAATACTTGGAGCAGGTGGATGAATTTGTGTATTTAGGAAGCATGTTTACGAGAGATGGGAAGGCTGACAGAGATATTGAAAGGAGAGTAAATGCAGGTAACTCCATTAATGGAGGACTGAACGCAGTTGGCGCTAACGAAAAATTGTCCAAAGAAGCGAAGTTAGCAGTCCACAATGGAGTGCTGGTATCTACCCTGATGTATGGAAGTGAGGCATGGAACTGGCAAAGAAAGGATGAAAGTAGATTTAATGCTGTTGAAATGAGATCCCTGAGGCGTATGTGTGGTAAAACCATGTATGATCGTGTGAGGAATGTGGATATCCGCAAAGAGTGCAAGGCTGATGTAAGCGTAATGAGTAAGATCAAGAAAGGGATGCTTAGATGGTTTGGGCATGTAGAGCGAATGAGCGAAGAAAGGAGTGTAAGGAGAATATACGATGCAAATGTGAATGGTAGCAGAAATCGGGGACGCCCGAGGAAGACATGGCATGACCAAGTGAATCAGATACTTGAGTCGGGCCATGTCAAGAGTCAGAACAATAGAAGAGTATGTATGAGACGATGTATGAATGTGAATGAGGCAAGGAGTGTGTGCCAAGACCGAGTTGTTTGGCGGTCCGTCCTCTCTGCCTACCCCTGCGGGGAAACGGCGTGATGGTTAGTTAGTTAGTTTAGTTAATTATTATTTTTATTTATTTTATTTTATTTTTATTACATTTTGTTAATTTAAATTGCCGTCGACTGTGAAAGTGGAGGTTTCTGAAATTATGGATACGACTGTCTGAAAAGGTGCGTTTTAAGTTTAGACCTAAATTCTGTCGAGTCTGCGATCATTCTCAAATCATGCGGCAGTCCATTCCAGGCTTTAGGTCCTGACACGGCGAAAGCACGCTCACCGAACTTAGTATCTGGTGTGCGCTTTGGTTCCTTCAACCTTCCGATAGCTGATGACGTTGCTGACCTAAGGGTTGACTGTCGGGAATTGGAATCTTCTGGAATACACAATTTTGATAAGTAAGCCGGAGCCATTCCGTTAAGTGACTTAAATACCATCCAGCATACCTTGAACTGGATTCTTTCAGGACATTTGAGCCAGTGCAGATTTTTGAGATGCTCTGAAATGTGGGAGTATTTAGATACTCCGGTGATAAGCCTTGCTGCGGCGTTGAAAACGGATTGTAATTTGTTGATTTGACATTTGGGGAGACTTGCATATATTCCGTTGCAATAATCTAGACGTGAAACAACATAGGAATTGACTAACAATTTAGTCGCCTCTGTTGGCAGGTTTCTACGCACTGATTTAATTTGCCTTAATTGAAAGAACCCCGTGCTTACAGTTCTGTTCACCTGAGTTTTAAGGGAAAAATTAGCGTCCAGATTGACACCCAGTAATTTGATGCACGTTTTTGGAGTGATGTCACTTCCTGAAATGGTTATTGGGGAGTTTTCAATGTTATGCTGACGTCTGCTTGTAGCAGTCCACAGAAACTCAGTCTTTGTGGGATTCAGTTTCAATCTATTTGAGGTCATCCAGCGAGTAATTGCTTCTTTACACTCAGTTATACGAATTTTTAGACTTTTTATTTCTTCTGGTAAGCAGTAAAAATAAACTTGCTGGTCATCAGCGTAGCAGTGAGATAGAAGGCCAAATGATTCGATTATTTTAGCGACATCATTTGTGAAGAGGATGAAGAGTAGTGGGCCCAGAACGGACCCTTGGGGTACTCCAGATGAAAGGGTTGCATAATTTGATATGTGCTTAGTCTTAGTGCTGATGTAGTGTGAAATTTACGTACATTGTAGTATCGTTTGGTTATATTTCTGGTGGTGTGATTGTATTGTAAGAGTGTTTTTTTATTGTATTTGTACAAAAATTTTAAAATTTTATTTGACGTATATTTAAGACATAATACTCGATAAAAAGTCGAATTGAAGAATATTTTGTCGGTCGCTTATTGATAACACTTATTACCATTTTTTGAGGTTATATCTTGAATTATTAGCCTTTCACTTAATTAACCTTTTACTTTGTGGTTACTTCTCTCAAAATCTCCGATAATCTGTAAATTCAGTGGAGGGATAGATTCATGTCACTCATGCCTTTTCAGACCTTTCTCTCCTTTCTTTATTTAAAAATACCCTACACACAGCTTTCCTGAAGATGACATCGGCCTTGTAGGAAACTAATTTCTTCAGAGCTTTCTGTGGGGAGTAAATGTAAAAATCTTTATTATCCTGAAAACAATAATCTATCTACTATTAAATTATTCATAAACCTAAATAAAATTGTTAAAAAATACCTGCCTCACCATTATAAAAATTGCCTCAAATCTGAAAATATTAAAAAATGCAAAAAAATAAATAATCTAAAAGCCGCATAAATAGGGTAAATTTCCAATGGAACTAATATTCCTGTAGATATCCTGAAAAAACGTGGAATCTTTTAAATCAACGACCAATAATTATTAAACGTCCCCAAAAGTTTTTGCTTTGAATATCCGAATCAGTGAACAGTATTGCATGCTTAATTAAAATCAATTTAATAACTGAGTTCTTCCACACTATAAAACCTTTTTTTAATATGCATACAGAACACAACGCAAGACATCTGTCCGGTTCATTGAATCTTCACTGAGCCGGGTCTTGCATAATAAAGGGATAAGTTCACTCCAGTGGTCTCTTTGAGATTTTTTGCTTGTTTGTTTGCAAACCTTTGTTTGCCCTAATACTTAGGCCGTTATATAAATAATTGATATAAATCAATATTATAATGTGATTGATAATTTCTTTTGATAATACTACCAATGCTTTGAAATATCGTTCCAACCCTTTTCTTTAGGCGGTTCTTAATTGTTGTTATGAATAAATACGATTGAGTAAATAATGACTGTAGGTTTATTTGTTTTTTTTACAGGATACAGGAGGTATCAGGAAAAAATCTCTCAGGGTCTATGTTATCTATGGGGATACTGTGTGGATGGTTTTTTTTTAGGAAAGGAAAGAGAGAAAGTTCTTGGAAGGGAACGTGTATGAGGGGTGGGTAGGAATCTGGAAGTCAATGTTTCTAGGAATGACGGACGTTTGAATCCACCCTTCCCATTGCAAAGAAAAGTGATGGGTCGTGAGAGAATCCGGAGGGAGAGGTCATAATGTCTCCCTCAATCAGTCGACCCGTCACACAGTAGGTGCAGGCCAAGACCTAGACTAACCTCACTCCATGAACCCAGGCACCCCTGCTAAGTCACCAAACGTAGCAAACCATTTGGGGTGACCTATGGCAGGGGTGTTGATTACCCAATGAATGGTAAACGGATAAATCAAGCAACTGCAAATTGCTTTCGCAAATGTTTACGCGGCAAAAGAGTTGCATTCATTCGTTCATTCACGAAAACAAAAAGTGAAATTCAAATAGTTGTTCAGTTCAGGACGTAACTTTTAATCTTATTTTGAAGGTAATACCCAACGTATGTATTGTAATGTATGTATTTTTAAAATAGTCATGAATATTATGTGGAAAATTTCATTTGTGATTTTGTTTATTTCTACATCTCTATCTTTAAAATATCTTTATTTCAACAATTCAAAAATGCATAACAATCTTAGATAAATAAAGAAATATTAATATTATTTACTACGGAGCAGAAAATAAAGATAGAAGATTGATAGCATTTATAAAGAAACCGTCAAATGATTTATGTATTTATTATGCCTTCTGTGTAAATATTACCAGGAAATTCACAAATATGTTTTTGAATTTGAGTTGATTTGAAATAAGGCCATAAATCTGAATTAGTTTGACATGCGTTTATAAGCATCGTTTTATTGCAATGATAAAGTTCGATCGTAAAATATCCGATGCGCAATTATTGGCTTTCTTTTGACCGATTCAGTTAAAGTTATCACAAACACTTCAGGATGATTGAGTTATATAAATGATAAAAGCAGTAAATCTAAGTATTATGTATTTAGATAGTGTCAAGAAATACCTATATAAAGTTCTTCAACACAGTGGTTAGTTTAAACCAGGGTTTCTAAACTACGGCTCGCCTGCCAACACCGGCACGCGAGCACCACCAATCAAGACCGCCAGTTTATTTTGGTTATTGTAAAATTTACAACTTAAGAAAAAAAAAAATATTTAACGGCCAGTTTTTTCAAAGAATTTGAACAATTCTTCAAATTTCAAAGTTAATTTCCAAGTTCTGTGAAAGTCCTATTGAAATTCTGTTTTTACATCAATATGGGCTAGTTGATTAACAGAACTGAAATAATAATAGAACTCGAATAGAACATTCAAAGTCCTTGAAAATTAACTGTGAAATTTTATGAATTGTTCAAATTCTCTGAAACATTCCGTCTTAGAAACACAATAACTGTCAAATATAATGAAAATGAACATTTTAACTGTAATCAATGAGATGAAATTTATCCTGAAAACTTACCATTAGTGACATACATAGGTAATTCACATAACTTTCGCTGACAATTGTTTGCAGCTGTGGATCAAGTTTACTGGTGTATATTATCAGCATCAACAAATGCTCATCAGCTAATCTGGATCTAAGAAGGTACGATTTCCCTACTATATAACTTGGTCTTGGCTCTTGGGACTTAGTAGAGGAGTCCCTGTTATCCTTAGGCAAAAAAGTTTGGGAACCCCTGCTTTAGACTTAATTCCTGTACTGAACAAACTCGACTGTGGAACATTTTGCTACCGTTTGACAACCATAATCATTCTAGTTCACTCCTTTGTCACCTACAAAACACACCACATACAGTATCCCCGAAGACGAGATACGCTCGAGTGGAAACCACAGTCTCATTTTTAAATATATCTATTTAAATTTCACTTCTGTTTTCGGGAATTCATGAATGCAAATCTTCAAAGTGAAAATTAACCCACTTCCCGGCATCCGATCGAGCTGAAACTCGGCAGATCGACTCGATGTCGATGACTTTGCATTCTATCAACATAAAATGCTGGTGGCAATCACATATACACCAAGTGGATATACATATGAGCATTTCTCTAAATTTGGATGACATTACAGCATTTAATAAACGAAATAACTGTCGGTTCTACCCAATCGAGATTTGGCTAGTTATTAGCGCGGTTGACTCCAGTCCCTGGGGATTTAATGGGGAAGATTCATTCCTCAGTCAAATCTAAAAAACGAATAATTTTTCAACATTTATTAAAAAACATGATGAATTGTACTAATAAAAAATCTTGTTGTTACCTTGATTTTTATAAAATAATCATAAATACAATAATAACAGTCAATTTCGTGAATTTTTTTAATGGGGTAAGTCAAACGATATTTCTGTATCTTTTGCTAGTGTAAATGTGTAGTTATATTATCCTGATGCCATAAACTCATAAATACACAAGAACATGCGAATAGATCGCCAATGCAAAACCAATAAAGTTTTACGGCATGATCGATTTGAGTTTAACGGAAGCAGCTGAACCCTTGAAGGCTTTGTGCAATACAAACACTTATCTTGCTACGCCATACATTTACCATTGTTTCTCAAACTATAGTATGGTTTGGAAATTAAGCATGAAAGAAAACAGTCAAACTATATTAAGGCGATGCATTACGTCGTGTAATATTTTAAATTGAGCCGCTATCAATTACAACCCTTACGTAGATGGCGATAAGGTTTAAACTCCCGCTTAACACCATCCGCCTGTTTTGATTTATGCAAGAAAAAAACATGGCCAAAAAATGCCTTTTATTTTATTTTGTGGATGTTCAGGCTTAAATATTTTTTTTTCGATCATTTTAAAAATAACTTAATTTGCCACACTATACAATAAAATCATAACCGAAAATGGGTTCGTAAGTAGGAGATTTTTAACTTTAAAGCAGTTTACATGGCCTTTACATTATTTTTTTCTGGGCTTATAAAAAGACTTATCTAAAAAATACTCGATTATTTCAAAGGCCAATATGTATTCTACTCCCAGTATTTAATTAAAGCATCTGAAACATTTCTAGGCGACCAAATTTTCAAACCAAAAACACATGATTTTGCATTACTACGTATGGCATCGCCTTAAAAGTTTTAAAAAATTGGACCCTAAAACTATAAGTAGGTACTACTTGCATTTGCTTGTGGCACAATGTAGGAAACTTATTCAATATTATACATTGATTCATATATAAATATATATGTCCCCAACAAGTATACTTTTTAAAGATCGCATGCACTTTTTTATACTCTGAAGGCGGGGATCTTTGCCTATCAGAACGCGCCAATCAACAGAGCGACAAACTGCTTAACTATTCTGCATTGACCATCGTCACTTACAGACAGTTAGCAACTATCGTTCGACGCATGTCATAAAATAGTAAAATTGCTCCCATGACCTTTTATACGTAAATTTGTTTGAGCTCGCAAAACTCGAAAACTCTCTGAAAATTTCTACGTTTGTTTTTATTGGTGCTAGGAGTGTAACGGCCGTTGTTCCCAACATTTCGAACGATCAATCTCAGGGTCCGATCAGCCAAGTGATTTATTCAGTAACGTTCGATTCGCCTGTTTCCAAACATCTTTACTGTTGATTATCTTAAGTGGCCATGTCCACTTTCATAGACAATAAAATGACATCAAAGTTAAAACTTTCAATGCTAAATTAACATGGAAGAATTAATTATTGTATTTATTATTAATGCATATATTTTTTTAAGTACTGTAATACGTAAACCGATATTTAATATTTAAGCGTATGAAATATGTTAAAAATAAAGTATTAGCTTGACTTTAATGTCACCGTGCCTTGGCCTCGCAAATATGTTTCACTCTGTTGACACTTTTTATAAGTAGTCATTTACTGAGGCAAGCTTAATCCAGTAGTTTGGCTTTCTTAAATTGGTTGATCACTCAGTTGTCACTTTTCCGCTGGAAAGAGCATAGTTGTGCGTTTGAGCAGTGTTGAGCCAAAATTTCGGCTCAGTAGTTGATCAGTAGGATTGGGGAGAACGGCCGTTAGAGTGGTTTGAATGATAGAAAGAGTCGAGAACGTCAAGGAATACTTAACGCAATATATCTGCACCGGAATGAGATACAGAGTCGAATTGAAGTCAATTTAATGTAGTTTTTTAACAGTAACATTGTGGTATAGATTAGTGACTGACGCCCAGAAAAGACATTATCAATAGCGAAGCATTGCGGGGGACAATAGTAAATAAAAATAATTAAAACATTACAAAGGCGAAACCAATTTTTCAGAGCTAGCCCATTATTATACAAAACAATATTTTTTCACTCTATACTTGGATTCCGTTATTTTATTTTATTTTATTTTATTTTTGTTTATTGCAGAAACAAACAGTACATAATTACATAAATGACAATAGTTACAAAATTATAAAAGTTAGTACAATAATTGGTACCAATGACATGTCGCTGACATATATGCATATGAGGTATATTATACATTTTACGGTTAAGTTACATTTTTAAGTTAAGTTAAATTAGTGTGCTGGGGAAGGAGAGAGGTGTGTGTGAGTCTGTGTGTACGTGTGCATGTGTGTCTGTGTGTGGTTGTATGTGTTATGTTGGCGAATTCAGTGTGCTAAAAAAGTTTTTCTTAAATAGAGGGAGAGAATCAAAAAATATATCGGTATTTGTGCTTGTTTGAATTGAGTTGAATGTTTGAAGGATGCGAGAAATAGGGGAATTGTTATGTTTTATTCTTCATAGCTTATTACACATCTAAATTTATTCTTTTATTATATTTTCTTAAAATATTTATTTTCCAGTAGCAGTACCAAAAATACTTATTTCATTTCATTCCACATTCAAAACGCTTGTGAGAAGGAACACTGTGTTAGTAACAGGGTTTTTCTTTAACATTTCCACGACAAATTCATAGATTTTGCAACCTCTGATTTACGCCATAAAATGTGTATTATTCTATGTAGATGTAGAAGTGATATGGGAGCTGTAGGCAATAAAGATTTAAGGCGATAAGTTACCCATAAATCATTAAACACGGCAGCAGACTACAGATAAGAGATCCGTCGATTGATATGACGCCCAGTACTCCACAGGGAGAACAAAAACCAACCAATATTCTTAAGCATAATTTTTTTTCAATTTATAAAGCTATACAAATAGAGGCGCTATTACGTAATAATATCTCGTCGAAACGTGTTCCACTATTAGCACGCGAGAACCGGTGCGCGGACACCGAATTTGGTAGTTCTATGTTGTAATTGTACTGATTTATCTAGTCTACTATAATAATTAAATTTACAAAATGTGAAAACAAATTTTAAATACTTTCCAAAAAATATATTACTCAGTTATTTTCTTCATCAGTTATGTATTTATTGAAATAAGGAACGTCAGTCCATTTTTTTTACTATCAATAATGATATTTTAACTTAAATACTACCCAGGCGTAGTGTGTTCAATTACTCGACTGGCTAAGTCCTCCATCACGACACAAGCAACATTTTCAGCTTACTGTGGTGGTAGTAGGAGATGTTCAAATATTGTCAGGTTATTCGTAACCCGGGAATGTTTGACTTTCTTTTTTAAAAAAAATAAAAATACAAGTATGCTTATTTATAATTAATTTTAATAGTTAAAATAATCTTCAAAGTTTTAATTTTTCGGGTCTCCCAAAATCGCACCAAATCAAGGTGGGAGTCGAGACGTTTATTTATTTTTAAGATTACTTGCTTTTATATAAAATGTTGGTATTTCGTCAATAATGTTATTGTATTGAATCAAAGTGCAAAAATAAATCCATAAATCCATTTTAGACTGGTTTGGTATCAAAACGTGTCAGAATTAGCAGATTTAGTCGTACCAACCAAAACGCTGTGTTTTAATGTGATTTGGTTTAAATCGATTTAAATAACATTTTATAATTCTAATTCTACGTATAAATATAGAATAAAAATAATGTATTCAGAACAGTGTTGATAATATTTTTCAATGGAGTTCCATATTATGAAAAGCTATAAAGTATATGCTTCCTTCGATTATGAAATCATCAATATAATCATTTAATCATTCCAGCACAATATAAGTTAGCTTCACCCACCAGGTCACCTTGTTGTGGGATTTCAATACCCACTCGAGTAGAATAGAAGGCTGTTTGAATACTTGTGGGGTCACAACCCCCTGCTACAACTACTGCAGAATGGAAGAGGATTACTGTCCATTTTTCGACGCTTTTTAAGCCCCATTTGTTGTGCTCACCTAAGCCGAGGAATAAGCTCACTTTGTGCATGTCTGTGCCCTGTCAGTCGTGACTGTTGTGAAATGACAAATGCCGAGGTTCAGTATAGAAAATGACAAAATTGAATTAGGAAAGGGGAAATTCAATTTATTGCCTGTCTGCGAATTCAATTTATCTACATGTTTTATGGAAAGCTCACGTAGTAACAGCTCACAACGTTATATTCAAAAACTGAATTTTATTTTCAACTAAAACTGTTTTAACACAACTAAATCTTATTCAGTTTAATAGAGCTTCGAAATTTAAAACTAATGGTATATTTCATTACATTCACTCACGTTTGAAATGAGCAGGTTATAGTTACCTATAATAAGGCTAATATGATGCATAGTAAATTATAAGCAAGCTACACTATAGATGTTGTACACAAATATTGTTGTATTGTTCATAGTAAATTGTAAGCAAGCTACACTATAGATGTTGTACACAAATATTGTTGTATTGTTCGCAAAAAAGTGTGTATACTTTTTTTTAATGTTTAACCCCATAATTTATGTTGAATTAATCTTTTGCTTTGTGACGTCGCGCGGCCTCCAAAATTGGTTATTAAGATAATTTTTTTAACAGAAAAGGAAAAAATTGCAAGTATTAACATAGAATTAAATGGGTTTTCAAAGCCAAAGCTATTCCAGGACAATTCATTCAATGGGTTAACGAGTTTACAGAATCAAAGGGCTCTGTCCGAAAAAACGGTGAAAAGAAATATTAATTTAATAGTAAATTTAATAAGAATTGCAATTTCCCTTTCGACACCGTTCCCTCACACTTTAAAACCGTGACGACCGTTTTTACAAAAGGGGCTGTACTGCCCCCGAACAACCGCCATCGGTCCTTATATTGTGTTTACTTTCGTACATGTTGTTGCAAAATAAACACTTCAACGATCAAACTGAAGGAGCGTTTTGAAGTCTGCCTAACCTTTCATCAGTTGCCTGCACTATGGTGTATTATGTGTACCGACTAGTGAGCTTATTATAAAAACACCAACCTATTTTCACGTCTGTTGGAGAAGATTATTGATTTGGGATAAATCCTTATGCATGATTGAATATTTTTCAAATTAAAACCATGTGTATTGAGCTGTAAGGTAGATTATATTGTGTTGTTGTCATATTATATTCAGGTTCAAATAATTTAAAAACAACGAGAAACTTTAAAATTTGTGAAAATTGGTTAAGCAACTAACAAAACAGTAACTCTTTCCCTTCCATTCGATAAACATAGTTATATTATAATATGCCATCAAAACACCTTTTTTAATGCCAATATATTTATTATGTTTATGTTTATTATCGTTAAAAGTACCTACACCTACCTTAGAAAAAACATAAGTGATCTAATTTTTATACCACAAAAACAGTTGGAATTCATGCGTGGTATTAATATAAGATTTTTTTTAAAACACTTTACGTCTGCACAGGAGGCTCTGAGGAAAATAATTACCTCTGGGCCTATGTCATCTTTGAGGATACTGTGTGAAGAGTCTTTTTAAGGAAATGAAGAAGAGAAAGTTCTTGAAGGAAAAGGGTATGAGGTTTGAGTAGGAATCTGAGGGTCGATGTGTCCAGGTGTGACGGACTAACGAATCCATCCCTCCCACTGCGGTGCAAGGCGATGAGACAAACCTCACCCCATGAACACGCCTATGCAGTCACCAAACGTAGCGAGTAGGGATGTTGGTTATCCAATAAATGGTTCCCGGACGGCGGTACTCATTATCCGCCTCCCAAATCATAATTCAAAAAAATATTTACAAGGTAAGTCATGGATTTATTTATTTTACGAATATAAGCCATTGATAAATTCATCATTTTTATCAACAGAGTTCTGAACACGATACTTACTCTCCATATATTTTTTTTAATGTTCAATCAGTAGTTGTTTTATCATCTTCGTACGATATACTCGTATGAGTGTATCTTTTTCTAGATCTACAAAAATGTTTGTTTGTTTGTTCCCTATAAAAACTACTGGACCGATTCCGCAAAAAATTTCAATGTTTGTTTTTATTATTACCAGGAGTGTTTAAATAGTGTTTTGAATGGTAGAATAAATGGGAACGCCCGGGGAAGACTTTGCAAGATCTCTGCAATAGAATAAGATATGAGATACTCATCTGGTATACCTACAGAAGTGAATGGTGAAAGTCGGGCACGCCTAAGGAAAACGTGGCACGGTCAAGTAAAACAAACTCTTATAAAAAGTAAAATTTTCAAATCTTTAGAATATAATTATCTCCACCTAAAAATATGTAGACACAGTTTTCAGGTACACTAGAATTCACATCCTCAAAACTTTACTCCAAACCATTCATAATCCCGAGCAATGCCAGGTACACGTCCACTAGTTTGAACGATCAATTGCGTGGTACATTATTCGTTTTCATTAATGCAATTCGTTTTACTATCGCAAATAACATAATTTATCGTCGACTTATCTTATAACAATTTTACAAGTACACTACAATCAACGCAAAAAAACATATTGTGTTGCCAGGAAGAAAAAGTAATAAGGCTTATTTAATTTTTGGTAGCAAAAATCAACAGTAAATAATAAATACATAAAATTATACGGTCGGTGGTAAAATTTCTACGGTCGGTGGTAAAATTTCTCCTTATTAACGGACTTCTAAATTACTTCAAGCAACAGAGATGGATGGTTTTATATTCATGATTTATCGGTTTATGATGGAAACGATAACCTATAGATTATTGACGGCACTCTCTGAACGATAAATGATAAATGAACTGAAGTTATACACTGTATCGTATGAAGGGCGCACTCACATAACGATGCTAACGTAACGAAGTTTTTTTAACGAAAGAGGGAGAATAAGAAAGAGTAGGTATCAATGAAATGAATTAAGTTATTCCTATCTTTAAATATCTACATCATTTTCTTTAAAAAGCCTTAAGAGTTACAAAACCACCAAGTAAGTATGGTCCTGCATCTATGTAATCTATATGTACAGAATATAAATAAATAATTGTATAATATGTACATTCTAACGCAGCATCACGTTCATTGGTCAAATGCATTGTACATTGTAGTTTTGCATTAGTGATCGCCGAACCGCTTACATAAAACTTATTGATATGAAATACTGTTAATTTCCTAAATATCTAGTTAAATTATTCGTTTTCCTCTTAAAAACGGGACTGCAGGCCTTTAACGAATGCATTGAAAGAGTTCCTAACAAAGCGTCAGTCAAAAGTTAATGTGTTTTTAGGACGACCGAACACGTGTTCATACCAATACTGATATTTCCGCATTCCGTCATGATATGTATTAAGAAAATAACGAGTGTTCTCGATATATTCTGACGTTAGCATGCTATCACTTTTTGCCCGGTGCGGTGGATGCAATCCATTAGCCATAAGTTGATAATAGTTTCTCTAGTCTATAGTTAGTAATAAGATAGATCATTGTAGAAATGTCAACGCGATGTCAACTCAGCTACCGACCGGCGGCGTTTGAGTCCCATCCAGGCGTAGTGTGTTCAATTTCTAAGTCCTCCATCACAGCACAAGCAACATTTTCCGCTACTCTGGTAGTAGTAATAGTAGTAATTTTAAATATTGTAAGGTTATTCGTAACCAGGAAAATTTTTTTAAAAAAAGAAAAATTTATGATTTTTTTTTCTTTTTCATTGTTTTTGTATTTTTTATTTAAAGTCTCCAGAAACGCGACAGGCCGTGCTAATTGGAACCGATTCATTCTAATCCTGATTGGTAACGATAGGCAGCTCACGAAGTGCTACTGTGCTCGCTTTCCACCTTCTTGTTGAAATACAATTTTTAATTATGATACTAATTTAAATAAACTTGTAAGTAACTTTATAAGCGTTCTTACCTGATTTAGTAGCAACCTTTGACATCCATATATATATATAATAAAAATGGTTGATTTTAATGCATAAACAAATAATTTACAAATCTATCAAAACTTTATAAGCTCTAGGCATAGACATATGAATATTAGTAGACCTGCCCTAAGTGATTAAAAGCGTATTATCCCCACTCTCCATACCGGTTCCATTGGAGCCGGCTGTGCTCGCGTATGGCCTCAAGTGAAATTTGAAAACGTGACGTCATCATTCTTGTGCGAACTATGGTCGAGGCATCATCGGTTCATTTTACGAAATAACACGGCAAAATGTTGACTTGTGCTATGAAAACTTGTAAAAAATAGATGTGAAAAAGAGAATAAACCCAATTGTCGTATTACATTCCATATGTAAGCATTATTTTACTTTATTTTAAGCATATTCACATCGTATAATATGTATCAGTTGTAGAAACATATACTATCACATCGAGAAACGTCTGGACGCGAAACACAAAGCTGGTTGGTTGCTGGGAAGTAAATTATGAACATTTATAAAAGTGTCTTAACTAAATACTTAAACGAAATATTCAACTCTGAAAATAGAAGAAATTTTTTGCTGAATTTGGACTTCGCAAATTTGTTCATAACGTGGCGAGTAATTTGCGCTCCCATGTAAAAATGTCTATTCATTCAAAAGCAGATTTTACTTTTAAGAACTAAATGGTGATATTATAATGCGAGATGCCTATTTACTGTCAGATTGATTTATTGACGAATCACAGTCAGCTTTACCCCCTTCGTTCTTCAACAGTTGATTTTACCCCTCGCCATTATCTTCTCGTCTATTAATTCCTATGTCTGTGGCTCTAGGGGTCTAAAATCTGTGCTTAATAATCATTTGAATAACTAGTAATAATTTCATTTATTATTGGGTCAAACTTAAAATAAACCTATTGAACAGCATCCTTCTAGTATGAAAGTACGCCACGTGATCAAAAGATAGCGAAGTCATAAATTATCGTATGAAGGTTTGTGCCAGAGATATCAAACCTTGAGGCTATGCGAGTAAATAGGGGAGAACTAAATCACTAGAATGGAGTAGAAAGGAAAAACAAACATCAAGACAATCTTTCGGAATGGGTATCGTTGAAAGTGTATTTTGCTGTAGTGCCGTAATGATTTCTGAAAAATTATTTATTACGTACATTAATTTATTGCTTCAATTTCAATTGCAACCATTTGTACGGACGGTGAGAAGGCAGGTTAGTACTATGAGTTAAAACGTTTATTTTATTTTTTCACGAAACTAAGTAGGTACCTAAATAAATACATTCAACGGTTAAACAAAATCATACTTTGTCGTTAAATGATGTTAATTTTTAATAATTAGAATGCGAATGTGAATGTGAACGTGAATGTGAATTTTAATGTGAATGTGAATGTGAGTGAAAATGTGAATGTGAGTGAAAATGTGAATGTGAGTGAAAATGTGAATGTGAATGTGAATATGAATGTGAATGTGAATGTGAATGTGAATGTGAATGTGAATGTGAATGTGAATGTGAATGTGAATGTGAATGTGAATGTGAATGTGAATGTGAATGTGAATGTGAATGTGAATGTGAATGTGAATGTGAATGTGAATGTGAATGTGAATGTGAATGTGAATGTGAATGTGAATGTGAATGTGAATGTGAATGTGAATGTGAATGTGAATGTGAATGTGAATGTGAATGTGAATGTGAATGTGAATGTGAATGTGAATGTGAATTTATCTACCATTGCTAAAAATAGCGTGATAATAAGTTAGCTTGTTTTTCAAAACAAAACATTTTACCTGCTAAACATTTTTTAACCCCCCCCCCCCCCCCTCTTTTTAATACGTACTTCTCGATTATGTAAAGATTGCATAATATTTCGACGTTTGATATCAACATCACTCATCAAAATCAGGCACCAGAGCTACATGTAGTGCCTAGTTGATTAATATTAGTTTTCCGATTACAATTCGTTCAACTCAAAACCCAAAATGTATTTGTTTAACTGATAAAATTTATTAAGACGGTAGCATGAAAGTATCAATTAAATTGAATTGCCGTGTTCTTCTTTATCAAGCTACTGCAATCATAGATTCGTTTCGTAAATAATTTTTTGGTTATCATTTGAATCAAACGATCTGTGATGAATGCATGATTTTGCGAAATACTAATAATGATTGAACTCCTTTTAAGATAAAATTATAATGGATAAGATTATCAATAATGAGTGATCATGTTGAATTAGTTCTTAAGAGTCCATCAATCAAAACACTTATTTTTATAAGATGATGATATCAGATATTTAAATCACATGACATAATGACAAATTTTCATGACGATTCAATAATGCTAAGGTTTTTTAATAGAATTTACTAAATAGAAGTTTAATTTGGTTGTTTTTACAGGCCTACGTACTCGAGGGGCAAGGTACACGACTAGCAATCCAAAGGTCGCGGGTTGAAATGCCAGCGTGCGCAAGTAAATTTTATATGATTGAGTTTGTGTTATTTCACAAATTAATCGTTTAAATAATATACGGTTTATTTGCGACACGTGGAAGATACTCTCAGTATCTCTCTGGTGTAAGACCACAATTCAGAATTGAAACGTTGCTGAAATGGCTTTAGCCCTGTTCGGTGACCAGATCTGATAGCTAAGTACTTTTACCTATCCTCTTCCCTATCTCCTTTCCTCCTACACTGCTTTCAGCTTCACAACATACCTCTGTTTATGAATGCCATAGTCTCACTGTCTCCAGATGGTTTGGAGTAGTTGGTACTCTTGTGCGATATTCAGATTAAAAAAAGTTTACTTTAATAAACCTAACAAAACGTTCTCCATGGCAGAGTTGTGACCTCCTTGGCTTTCTTCCCGGAGGCTGTGGGTTCTTTTACATTTTTTCTCCTCCCCTTCCCCCTGATTATTTTTCCCGCACACATTTCCCAAATGGGGCAATAATAGTTTTAATTGTTTTCACTAAAATGTGACCAGGAAGTGAAAATCATTTATTTACTTAACTCCCATTAGGCTTTTACGAACATAATACAGCGACCTTGAGGTTATGTTTGACAAAAACAGCGCAATACAAGTTATCCAATTATTATTATTATAAAACATGTGGAAAATGTATAAGCATTGTTAGGAAATGCATATCAATACCTACACATAACACACATCAGTACAAGAAATACATATCATTTTACAAACATATCAGTTATATTCACAACTAATTATTTTTGCTTGATGTGGGACAGAAAGGTTTTGAATATATCGAAAAGGTCTGTATAATGTGTTGGCAGTTCGGTGAAATCATGCTGGTGGGAAGTGATAAGTTGGTTATCACAATATCAAAGATGGTGGGTTGAGTAGATTTAATAGGGACCCGGATATTTATAACAATTAACATTTTAGGGCAGTCTTTGAATTTATTCCGTACTTTTGATGTAAGTAATAAGATATATAAGTGCTTTGGAAAATGGCTGATTCATTTTACCCTCTTGATGCAATTTTTCACAAAAACGGCGCTATACAAATCATTCATACAAGTATTATAATGAAGTTTCAAAATAGAAACTTCTGTAAAAAAAACCAATCACATTGATCTCTAGGTATAGATACTTTTTACAAGTTTAAAAAATATATATTTTATACACCACTGTTTTATCCTTACACTATAATACCCACGCTCAGGCTTCGCTTTTGTGGGATTTTTTTGTTACTCTTTCATTCTATATTACTACGTATGTACCTGAATTGTAAATGTATCAAAAATTTTGTTAATAAAAAAAAAAGTTTCAAGAAGTCGTTGAGAAGTTAACATCTCATTTTTCTAAATAATATGAACGAATCTCGGCATAATTATGCGAAGAAAACATGTTATATAGTTACGTCATCTTACCAGTATTAAAAAAAAATAACACGAATTGCATTAAATATTACGGATATAAATTAAAATATATATTAGTTAGTTTTATATTAAATTCCACTTCACAAAAATTTGCTGTGATTTCAGAGGTAGTTAATAGTTTTTGTACGAGAAGAGACACTTGACTCTTTGTACTGACTTATACTAAACAGCATAATTTGCAGTCATATCTAATTTACCGGGTCCTAGAATCAGATTGGATTATACGCCGGTGACAGGCAGTTCTATGACGAAGATAAATGGGAAAAACAATCCCAGGGTCGACTTTTAGTTTTTTTTTTCTGGGATTTCTTTCTGCACTTTTCAATTCCCATGAGAATAATAATTGAATTTTCAACTTTGCAAATAACATAAAGACCTGTGTCTGGTAAAACAATGTACGATCATGCAAAAATAGTGAAAATTCGTCAAGAATCAAAGGTTGTTATAGGCGTAATGTTTAAGATTATTAAAGGTACGCTTAGCTGGTTTGGGCATGTAGAATGGCAGAGCATAGTAAGGGGTGTAAGGACGCGAATGTTAATGGTAGAAATCGGGGACTATTGAGAAAAACATTACATGATCAAGTAAATCAAATACTTGAGTCCTGTTAAAAGGCAGAATAACAAAATAATGAAGCAAGGAGTTTATGCCAAGACCGAGATCGACGGTTCATCTTTAATCAGTTAGTCAATGCCACAGACATAGGAATTAATAGACGATAAGATAATGGCGAGGGGTAAAATCAACTGTTGAAGAACGAAGGGCGTAAGGCTGACTGTGATTTGTCAATAAATCAATCTGACAGTAAATAGGCATCTCGCATTATAATATCACCATTTACTTCTTAAAAGTAAAATCTGCTTTTGAATGAATAGACATTTTTACATGGGAGCGCAAATTACTCGCCACGTTATGAACAAATTTGCGAAGTCTAAATTCGGCAAAAAAATTCGGTTCTATTTTCAGAGTCAAATATTTCGTTTAAGTATTTAGTTAAGACACTTTTATAAATGTTTATAATTTACTTCCCAGCAACCAACCAGCTTTGTGTTTCGCGTCCAGACGTTTCTCGATGTGATAGTATATGTTTCTAAAACTGATCTATATTATACGATGTGAATATGCTTAAAATAAAGTAAAATAATGCTTATATATGGAATGTAATACGACAATTGGGTTTATTCTCTTTTTCACATCTATTTTTACAAGTTTTCATAGTACAAGTCAACATTTTGCCGTGTTATTTCGTAAAATGAACCGATGATGCCTCGACCATAGTTCGCACAAAAATGATGACGTCACGTTTTCAAATTTCACTTGAGGCCAAACGCGAGCCCAGCCGGCTCCAATGGAACCGGTATGGGGAGTGGGGATAATACGCTTTTAATCACTTAGGGCAGGTCTACTAATATTCATATGTCTATGGTCAATGCTCATTAACCATGCCATAATACTTACGATGAAAGTATATGAAAATATGCTCCATGCTATTATATAATATGTAGGAAACGCTATATCATAGATTCAATACTTGGTCGATGAAATAATTAACGAAAAACTCGGTAATATATTTAGGAATATGATTTAAAGGGCGCTCTGCGCAGCCCGAAATTATTTTTTATTTTGTGTTTAGTTATACATAAATGAAAATTGGTATATACTGATTTCAAAAGGTCTACTTATGGGGTGAAATTTAAAAAAAATATTAAGTTATTCTAGAACTCGGCTACTACTGACTGCTACTCTTATTATGTGTTAAAAAAACTATTTTTTATGCTGATATTATTAGATTATAATAATGTAAATAATAGTTTTTTATAATAATGTTATGTACATGTAAATACTAATTTTATGTATCGTTATTGTAAACACGTCAGTAGGAGATTCATTCTGTGCTGTTTTCATATAATAATACTGTTCTCCCGTGCGACTTAAATACTTAGGCATAATGCAAATCGACATTTCAGCCCAATGTTTTTCTTTATTCCGACATAATATTTCAATTTTCGACGTGCGATCGATCTATCATGGCGGGTGTCTTCAATCAACAAAAATCCGAAGCTTTCTAAACACTTTCCTGAAACATAAATCATCCCAGCCCGTGGGGAGGGGGTTAGTCGCTTTAAAATTCACCCCATCGGCATCAGTAGTAGGTTCTGGGTTTGCGCCGGAGGCAGGGTTGAAATATGATTACGCCACTGCACATTGGATGTATCAGAGCAAAGGGGGTGTTGGTGGGTTTGGGGGTTGCGATTTGGATTTGAATCCACTACCCTGTTATTCCGCTCCGGGCGCATAGTGTTTGGATAAATAATTCAATTTAAAAATGGGTGTATAAATTGTAAAATTCATATCCTTCTCAAAGGGGAGCGGGTTTATTCAAGTGCCCTTTGTGTTGATTTTTGCTTTAACAAGCCACTGTCACTTTTCACTTTTTTCATATGCAGATATTTTTAATTGTTATGTCGTGTTTTTTCAGCGGCCATGTTAGTAACGCTGTGTGGACAAAATAAACACAGTTTATGGTTCTTTGAGAATTTTTGAAATTATCACATCGAATGAATTGTTAAGGCGATGCACTACGTCGTGTGATGTTTTAAAATGAGCCGCTATCAATTACAACCCTTGCGTAGATGGCGATAAGGTTTAAATTCCTGCCTGTTTTGATTTATGCAAGAAAAAAACATGGCCAAAAAGTGCAAATTTAAAATGTTATGAAACAATATGTGCTGGACTCTAATAAGCTACAATGAACGCATTTATACTGGGTATGTATTTACGCATTTATACTGGGTATGTATTTACGCATTTATACTGGGTATGTATTTACGAACCTAAAAAACTTATAATTCCAGAAGCGGGCGTAAAAGCTGATTTAAGGAGAGTTTGACGAGAATATCGATTTATATCAATTTAAAAAATAAAAATAAAATATACCTACCGAAAAGTCAGGATTGACAACAAAATACCTTTGATGGCAATGATAAACTCTAGAAGTAGGAAGTAGTAACAGATCAGACGAATTTTAAAATGTATCGGAGGTTGACGCAAAATTTGTCCCTTTGTCAACATTATAGGAGATTTTTATAAACAAATATAAAAATACTGAAAAATATATGTCTTCAGATTGTGCTCAAACAAATACTTATCTACCCATATTGGTAATTCAAAAATCAAAAAGGATAATAAAACAAATTAGCATTTCATTGATACCTTCGTTTGAACCAATCACTCTTTCGCAAAAACGGTGCATGTAACAGAAATAGTCACAATGGAGCTTTCACCGGCAGGACCATCGCTGCCATATTCCAACGGATGTGGCTTCCGCGATTTGACATAAACATGTCCTGACAGGCCTGGGGACTAACAAGCCAGCCGATCCATCATACATATTAAGGTCTTTAAATTGTATCAAATTTATAGGGGTCGATTCGACGGGGATGTGACGTGTTCATTAAACATTAAGGGTGGGTTAATCACCCCTCCTGTGACAGTAACTAATTCTACTTTTGAAAGCGTCATGTTATATTTAACTACGGCTAGTTCTTAGCGATGACAGTGTAATCAGATATCCCAGCATATTCTCAATGATATCACACTTTGTTATTTCAATCTGTAAGCTGTAAGCATCATATCGAGGTAATTGTTTGAAAGTGGCCAACCGACTAGTAACTGATGAGTGTGTTTTTTTTTTAATTATCGATGACAATATTAGCGATTTCTAAACGAAAATCTGAAACAGAAAAATCAGAAAAGGATACGGTCACATCTAGGACACGAACCCAGGACCTTTGTCTTTCCGAGACCCTTGTCCTAGATGTGACCGTATCCTTTTCTGATTTTTCTGTTTCAGATTTTCGTTTAGAAATCGCTAATATTGTCTTCAATAATTAAATATTACAATTTGAGGTTTTACTCAATAAAGTTATTCCGAAAAAGAAATAAAAGGTGTTTTTTTTTATTTAAGCAATATATTCTTAAATCAGGTGAATTATTCAAAACATGTTTAAAACAAATAAATCTCTCTAGACTTATAAATATAGGTTATAATTATTTGTCGTTCGTTATAGAAAATAAACAGAAAAAAAAATCACAACCACCGATGAACGCCGGGACACTTGCTTAAGCAAATATGTTATTTTTAAATACATATTCAAATAATGACCATTTACGTTGGATTAACCAGATGCCTCGATAGCTTTAGAAGAGTATGTATGAGACGATGTTGAATGTGAATGAGGAAAGAAGTGTGTGCCAAGACTGAGTTGTTTGACGGTCCGTCTTCTCTGCCTGCCCCTGTGGGGAAACGGCGTGATGGTTAGTTAATTAGTAAGTTAGTCTCGATAGCTTAGTGGCTTAGAATAGCCCCCCAGTAAGTGTAAGATCTGGGTCGCCACACTAACCTTTTTATTTAATTTTATGTAACACAGTTATATATTTTTATTTACCTAACTTATTTGTTTAATAATATAATATTCGTTTTTTTCAAAATGCGTACATCATTATGGCACGCTTTACGTTATGAAATAATTATGCTATAATGATAATATAACTTACATCCATAATAACGCAATAATAAAAAAAATATCTTGATAATGATATATGCAATCAATGACAACATAAAAATACGAGACACATTATATTTATAATAATCGAACAAAAAACTGTGCTACCACATATGAAAATGATAGAAATTCAAAGAATAATATGTGTGTATGAATGAAATAACAATGTGAACGTCCCGCTTAAAATATATTCAATGAAACCGTCTTGTAGCACATCTTCCTCTATTAATTCATATAATTATGCAATGGATTTTATTCACAAATTTCACAATTGTAAAATACTATGCTTTATAATAAGATTAATTTATTCTAGAAATTATCTGGGGGTAGCGAAATGCAATGCTTCCATAAACGGGAAACCCATTTGCATGTACTTAAAATATTATAGAAAAAGCTTTAACTGACAGTAAAAATGGGTGTACGTTAAATGTCACCTTTCTCGCAACCGGTTTCCAAAGAAATATAGTTAAAGTGCGGTTAATCTCAGAGGATTATTTTGATGTGTTCACGAGAATAATAATAAGTCCGGACGCACAGTGATTGATGCAACGGGGCTGTGAACCACACAGATGTCACATCCCGCGAAGTGCGATAAGATACAATTATTAGTAATAGCCAGTACAACTGGTTTGCGCATACCGAACAATGATTACCGCTGAAGAATGCAATTGTTAAAATTTTGTTTAAGGGTTGATATTTTAAAATTGAATGTTAAATATTATGATATATAATTTTTTCTTTGGATTTGTGATAATATATTTCGAACATGCAAATGAGAAATGTTAGGCTCGTACTTGAACAGGCGAGTTGAAAAATCTACAAAATCTATCTACAAAAAAAACCCATTTAAACCTGATGAAAGTTATTTATTAGTTATTTAATAATTCAGATTTTTCAGTTTCAGTGCCAGCAACCCGGGCGTTCATTTTAATTTGAATTTATAATATGTAGTTTTCTTTACCCGCCTCACTAGACAATGTCTGTTGGTTTGTTTGTCCCATTATAGGTCCTCTCCATGGCGCGTTTGTTCGCACTCAGATAAATGTATAAAAGCCAATCATATTTATACCAAACACTATTCCTAGTGAAAATACTTACCTGAACAAAAAAATCTCTAAAATTAAATATTAAATTAAAAATTAGCCTTGTATCTAGTAAAAAAGGCGTTCTTTTCTAAGTCATATACATGTTACTAGGGGCTATTTCGACTATTGGCAAAATACATTATGTGCTCATTAATTTTATATTAAAACTTTTATTGGGATCAGATTGACTTATGAACAATTTTTTTGTGATCAATTTCGCACCTAGCCACCCTTATTAATGTTTTAAAGATTTATACAATTTTTTTATATGTTTTCTTCTAGAAATTTTACTCAGGTCAATTTTGCAATTAGTAACTTTCAATCTGTCTTTTTTTTCCTGCAAGCCTTTTAGATCCCGGGTCATTTTTACCCCGGGCCACAATGCTCCTTTACGGGTTGGTGGTTCAACCCGCCCCCCTTTAACCCCCAAGAGCGACCGGATGATAAATTGGATTACGATTGGCGAGTTGTTTATTAGCGCGCTGGCCGCGGGCGGTTAAGGGTTGAGGGCGCGACTAGTCGAGGGTGAAGGCGAATCATAATAGAAAGCCGAATAAATTTTGAATAAATTTTATGAATATTATTTTAAGCGCGTATAATAAACATACGAGAGGATTCAAACGTGAAATTTTGATGAGAAATTAAAATTGTGATTATTAAAATAGAACGATACATTTTTGCTAATGTAACCATTGTGCAGATAATCTCAAGAAATGTGTTTAGCAGATATCTTCAATTCACATAAGATCTTTTAATCCTATACCGTCGACAGGCCAATTAAATTAAATATTCTACTCAGAAATAATTTTGATTTTTGAAAATATTTTAACTTGTCGTGCGTAGCGAAAAATTTAACGTTCTTCTTTGATTGAGACTGAGCGTAGCGAAGTCCTGTTCAACTCGAGTATTTTGCATTTCGTCTGTCTGTAATTTTTTTTGTGCGTCCCGTTTCCGTTTATGAAAATCTGCTGCATCTACTTTATTATTGAAGCAAGCCTTGCTTTGACTAGATGGCTAGCTTTGACTGTGGTTCAGAAAAGTTTATTTTTTGAAATGTGAAACCGTCACGTTTACTACATATTTTTTTTTAAATATTTTTTTTTCTTTTTTATACCAAGCATACTATATAGTACATCTATTATAAAACTACTGAACTACGAAAAACGGCAAACCTGTAGCTTCCTTATCATTTAAAGGGGGTACATTGAACATTTTAAAACCTTAATATTAAATAATGTTCCCGACAAGTTTGCCTTAGGAGGTATGTTGTCTATTCGGTTTTGTTCCTCATTTTCATCAATGATATAACCAATTGCTTCAACGATGTCGAGGTATTGCTCTTTGCAGATGACGTCAAACTATACAAGAAAATAACTTATATAAATCATTGCCATATACTACAGTCAAATATTAGTAAGTTTAGAGATTGGTGCGTTCAAAATTTTTTATTTTTAAATGTAGTAAAGTGCAAAACCTTGACTTTCTTCAGAAACAAAAATCCTGTTTTATTCGAATATTCCATCAATAACATAGCTTTAGAAAGAGTCACGGAAATGAGAGATCTTGGAATTATTTTGGACGAAAAACTAAGTTTCACCAATCATATCCATCAAATTGTGAACAAAGGTATGAAAACACTAGGCTTCGTATTAAGAACAACTAAAAACTTTAATTCTTTGCAAGCCATTAAACTATTATACGTATCTCTAGTAAGAAGTCTAATTGAATATAACTCAGTAGTTTGGTCTCCATTTTATACAATTCACATTAACAACATTGAGCGAATACAAAAAAAATTTCAACGTTTTATAAATTTTAAATTAAATATCCCTGTCGAAGACTTAAAATACAATTTCTTATTAAATACTCTAAAAATACATACATTAGAAGATAGACGTAAAATAAACGATTTAACGTTCTTATTCAAAATACTTAACTCTAAATTCGACTGTTGTGAACTCCTGCAACTTATAAACATACATACACCCACAGTAACAACACGACAAAATACAATATTCTACAGCAGCACACATAAGCGTAACTACATTGCCCACTCTCCGATACAACGACTTCACACCATGGGAAATCATTACTTGGGTGATGTTGACATATTCAATACCAACTTGGCAAGTTTTGTGGATCATTTTAAACATTTATTTCAACAATACTCCTAAACACATCATGTAAACCAACAAATAGCTGTAATTTTCTGTTTTTGTTTCTTGTGTTTGTAAAACTTGTTACATAGCTTTTATCAAATGTAATTTTATTCTTATTTTTTATGTTTGAAAGTATTTGTCAAATTAAAATTATACTATAAACCACGTAAAAGCCCTCTGGGCGTTAAATAAATAAATAAATAAAATAAATTCCAAAATATATGCAGCTTTTCGTAGGAAAGCAATGAACCGTACTAATAATATTAACACTTTTAACATATAAACTGGTACCTTCACATCTGCACTTTTTTCCATATTTTGGTACATACAATCTACTTGGCAAGAAATTGTGGAAAAAAAAATTATCAATAAGAAAGTGACTTTTCTTTGAACAATTTGTATGGATACCGTATTTGCAATTTAAAAAAATATTATTTAAAATATACGGCTTATGATAAAGTAGGTAGGTACTTTAGTACCTACTTACAAATCTTATTACATGATTTCAGAGAAAGTTTTTGTTTGATTCATTATAAGAGATTATAAGAATGTACTTTTTTAGATCTACTACTGTTCATAGAACTACTTTCGTCAAGTACACCGAGAAAAATCAGTATTGCTAATATATTAATAATCTCACCAAATTATTGTAAAACCGTAAAACGAGTTCGAACACGTGTTCCGACATCGTGATAATGTGTTCGAAATTTACTAAAAAGGTTTATCAGGAAACCTGTTAATTTATTTGTTAAAGACCTGCCATCCCGTTATAACCGGATTACCAATAATTTGCTTTTAATAAATTAGCAATACTCATTTTTCTCCGTGTAGTAATATCAGCTAGTAGTTCATTCGAATTTCGAAATTTAAAAAGATCAAGATTTGATAGAATGTTAGAATGCATTGCTTGACTCTCATAAGACAGTGTATTTATTCTTCTTCCCGCTTCATTCTTTTAAAAGCCGACGCCGACGCCGCGACGTCTCTCTCCCGCTCCATTCCAGTCGATATCAGCCCGAGGCGAGATGGCAAATAATGCATTTCAACAGAGATATTTGTTTTCCCGCAACTTTCCGCGCATGTAGTGTGTTCACATCTGTTGCGACCGAGGGCGCTACGAGTATCTCCACCACTTTACCCCAAACAACCGCCGGAGAGGATATGAGACGGTGACGTCTTGGGTTGGGACAGACTTTACAAACCTTCGGTTGGAGATCCAACAAAAAAAAGGAAAAACAAATAAAAAAGTGAAACTGCACAAGATTTCCAACTGCTTCCAACCGTCTGAAGCCAGTAAAACTATGACATCGCCAATTGACGTATGTTATAAAGATGAAGGTAGTCGAGAGGGATAAAGAAGGGGAGAATTACCTGGCTATTCAGACCTGGTCAGCAAACACGGCAAAAGCCATTTTAAGCATTGTTTCAATTCTGATGGTGGTCTTAACCCAGGGCGATACTGAGAGCATCTTCCACTCTGGAACGTGCTACAAATATGTTATATATTATTTTAAACGAGTAAATTGTGAAATAACACAAATTAATAAATTAAAAATTATTGCGTTTTCCGGGATTTGAACCCGCCACATCCGGCTTGCTAATCAAGAGCCTTCCCCATCGACCACGTAGGCCGTCAAATTTGATGTTTCAAAATCCTCGAAGGATGACGCAACGAATCCTAACTCAAATTACTACATTTTACGAAAAATGTTTTTTTAAATTAAAAACCAAGACAATCTCTCTTTAGTTAATCTATTGACACGGTTCTTACCTAGAAATAGAAACCACGTGTCGAAGTAACATACAACTTTTTTAATGAGATTCGTATTTGATTATGTATTAGATATGCAATAAGAACATAATTAACTCCTCAGGCAAATCCGTAGAGTTAATTTGTTGGCTTTTCCCTTACCTTCGTAGTTAGAAATACGAACTAAGTGGTGTCAGAAAGAAAAAAAATACCAAGCTTTCATTCAAATATAGAAGTAAACCGCAGAATAATTAAAATGTACACCTTTATGAAACCAGGTTCAACCGCAATTTGAGAAAATTTTATGAAACTTTTGAATTTTTAATTAATTATTTTTATATCAAACAACAAACAAATGAGATTTCTGTAATTTTTATCATATATTTGTCTGATAAAATATATATATTTTTTTGTTGGCGGTAATTTTAAAATTAAAAACACTAGGCGAGCCATTTTTATATCTTTTATGTTTGATCTCAAGCAAAGCATATTTCGTAACTTCTGTAACAGTTATTATTTTTTTTAATATGTTCAGAAATATTGCATTCAATTGCATTGTATTCAGAAGGGGAAATAAACACAAATTCTCTGAATTTCTGACAGAATCTTTAAGAAAGGTAACAGGTAATACGCCAGATGCCTGAAGGGTTAATATTATTTAATCGGATTTTCTCTTAGGTAGATACCTAATTGTTAAAGTGAATACCTCATAAGAGTCCCAACTGTTCCCAACCATCTGAAGCCAGGGACACTATGTCTTCTGCAATGGCGATATATCGTTGGACTAAAGGTAGAAGGGAGGGGAAGGAGTTGGGGAAGAGGAAGGTGGAAGAGTATCTGGCTGACTTAAACTGGTCACCAAACACGGTTAAAACCATTTGAAGCGCATTTTCACTGAAATATATAAAAAAATGAAACTGAATGAAACGGAGTTACACTCGGTGAAAAGTTATGGAAACAAGAAAGGAACGGAAATAAAGAGGATGTAAGAACCTGATTATTCAGACCTGATAATAAAGCGTGGCTAAGGCCATGGTCTAATGACGTTTCTGCGTTGAATGGTGGCATATTACTAGTGCTAGTAGGCACTAACAGTAAAAGCGGCAAACTTAAAAACTAATGGTACATATTAATATCACAAAACTATTGTAATATAACATCGAACTTCCGATAAGGTTCTCGGTTTAAAAAATGTTTACGCCATGTGAAACTAAGAAAGCTTTTGTTTTGAAGAAGGCGGTAAGTTTTCCTTGTTGTGTTGCCTTCCGCTGAAAAAGCTTAAGGAAAGCGCCTGAGGAAGCTTTACACCCTGAAAATCCTGAAAGCCTGAGCCGTGTACCGGAAGTTGGTGGCGCTCCTCACTAAAGCCGACAAGAGACACGACTATACTTCCGGTAAAGTGACAGAACTAGCTTGTTATCAACACCAGGGGGCTGGGAGCGGAAATAATTAAATGTAATGACTTATGGAAGTTGGGAAAAAACGACGAGAATATGCGGGAAGCTTTCAAAATGAAACTTAATAATGTTATATTGTGACTTCTATACAATATAGGTACAAAATAAACCAGAAGTTCAGTAACCAATAGTAGATTTTGTAACAAAACCAAAATTTAATAAAACTAGTTAGTTGGTACTTAAATACCTACCTACACGGAGAAAAATGAGTATTGCTAATTTATTAAAAATATCGGAAATCGTGTTTGAAATATACTAAAAGTTTATCAGGAAACATGTTAATTCATTCGGTAAGGGCCTGCAATATCGTTTTTAATCAGATTACCAATAGTTAGAAGAATACTCATTTTTATCCGGGTACTTAATTATAAACCATATTCTTTAAATAAAGTTTTTTTTTATTTAAAAAAATTAATGATACAATTTGATCAAAAAAAAGTCAACATTTCAATGATGATTCCTTTTCAAATTTTCTTCAGACACGGATGTATCATAATGAAAAAAGTTTGCCATCTAGTCAAAGAAAAACTTTCTTGAATAATAAAGTGAAAACAGCTTTTGCAGTTTATCGAAACCGGAGACAGAAAGTACAAATTTATAGACAGGTGAAATGTAAATTATAATATCTGGACCTTCGATGGAATTAAGCTGTTGGAAAATATGTAATTCCATTAAGATAACGCAGATGTAAGCTCCACAATAAATTATTGTAGAACTTAATTTATTTTCTTAATATACCCAAATATGTTATTAAGTTCTGCGGATGTTTTTAGTTTGACATTAATGTGATATTATTTCGGCGTTCAAATCCATTATCAAACAACATATTTATAAGCATTTCTCGTAATTCAAATATGAACGGGTTACGTACATAAAACGGGTGATGTAATATAATTATAAAATAGTTTAATTTTTAGTGTATTCCTTTGTAATTAGCCATATGAAGTACAGCGGGAGATTCATCACTAATAAATGTGGTTTTAATGTGAATTACACACAAAACTTGGGGTGTGTTGTAGGGCTGAATGGAGAGAGGGAGGAAAGAAAATGAAAGGAAATACCTACCTGACTGCAAACTAAACACGGCCAATGCCGTTTCAAGTTATGTTACGATTGGGATTGTTAGTCTTTCACTAGCTACATATCGAGTGTATCAAACATAAAAAATAATTCAAATACAACTAGGTACCTTTAACATTCAACAAGTTTGTTCATTTTTTATTTGTCCAACCGTCTGGAGCCAGTGAGACTATGGCATCCCAAATTGGTGTGTGCTACGAGAAGGTAGTTGTGAGAGGAAGGTAATTTGGAAGAGGAAGAACCTGTCTGTTTAGATTGGTTACCAAACACGACTAAAGCCATTTCAAGCAACGTTTCGATTCTGAATGGTGGTATATCACTAGCGTAATACTAAGAGGCTCAACCACTAAGGAATATTTACAACGACAAGTAGGAAACTTCGTCTGCAGTCCTCTCCAAATATATTTATAAATTTTTTTGGCACCCCTTTTATAAAAGAGATTGGCTATCATCGGTAAAATCCCAACCCCATAGATTGCAACCAGGCATAATCATGAAATAACCACATTATCATTTCGGTCCGCAAACATAAAAATCGCACAATCGCTAAGAATACATGTACGTAGCCTGCGTATAATTGAATTATTTAAAAAATAAAAAGTTTCCTTGTTGACGGTAGTAATTTTCGCAGAATTCGCATTATCTCGCCTTAACCCCCGGTTTCTGTCCATGGGCGCACCCCGTACGTGATCGAGCCGCGACCCCCCGGCTTTGCGACCTCGGGCGCCCCTGCTTAGGGAGTTATCTCTTACTTTCAACTTGCAACACTAATCCGGGGAAGCTCTTTGTACTCTTTGAAAAATCAGGATTCAAAAATTCAAGGATAATGTTCTTATAAGTCTACGTACGTACATTTCTCGTTTTAGTACGTATTTTATTAGAGAATTAAATCAAAACTGCTTTCATTGTAAAAAAATTTAGTTTTATTTTTTTATCTAGTGGGTAGTTAATACCGTTCTTCACCCAAACGTATACAGCAATTTATAAAAGAATTTTTATTTTATAATTTTTATTTATTATGAAGGTGTTTAAAAGGGGCAAGAATAGCCAAGGAGAATCAAGACGAGCCAAGAATAGCCAAGAAGAGACAAGAAGAGTCCAGAATAGCCAAGAAGAGACAAGTAGAACCAAGAAGAGTCAATAAGAACCAAAAAGAAACTAGAAGAGTCAAGAAGGTCCAGCAAGAGCCAAGAAGATCGAGAAGTTGCAATGTTTTTGTTTTATATTATTTTACTAGAGGTAAAGTCAAAAGGAGGAAATCCGTACTTGGTTGTGTTTTGGCTATGAACTGCACACGTACAAACTAATAAACTGTAAACTGTTGATTTCCAATATGTTTTTGTCCTTATTTTCAGTGTTTTTGGGCATTTAAATAAATTTTAAAAAAGAGTTTATGTGAAGTAAAATTGGTGAAGTTCATCAGTGAAAGAGTTTAATGTAATGTTTAACGAAAAAGTTACGTAAATCTCTCCATTCTGAAGAAAAAGGTTTGTAGTCTATACACAAATCACGTATTTTATTAGTTATCATAACACCAATAGTGATATACAAGGAACAATATGTTTTTCGACAATACACAATCCATTCTACTAACAAACACCACAGTTCATGGAATTATACAAAGCAAGCCGCCCAGAACTACTGAAAACAATACATTTGGCCGCTTCACAAAGACCCGATGATGGGTTTACTAACAAAACCGAACATTAAAACTCACATTCTTCCGGATTGATCATCAAAAGAACGAAAATAAGGTCAAAATGACACCAAAGGATGGAAAAATAAAAACAGATTGACACAAGAGGGTGAGCGATACCCGCGTGACAGATGACACGTGTTTGCATGTGTGACGGATTACTTTAGGCATACCGCTGATATATCCGTTGTAACTTGTAACTTCTCCCTCTTTCTGAATAATAGTGCATATAACAGAAAGAGAGGATTTCACTAAGTAGCAGGACCATACTTCGCGTTGACTCCACTCTAAAAAGTAAACAGAAAGATCACAGATTGAAATGAATACGGATTTAGAAGATTGAAAGCTCTAGGCTTCCGTAATTATCGATGCAAAGGGGAGACACGTATTGATTTCAGCTGGGTGTTAGTTTATTAAGACAATAAACAGTAGAAAGGTGTGCATAAATATGTTAGTAAAACCACGAGAGGGTGTCCGCTTGGGGTAAAAATAACTTCTTGTTGTATTTAAGAAAAGCTGGTCTCTTATAACTTTTAAAGGAAGCATTCTACCCTCTCTGTGAAGATACGTAATTCTGATTCTTGTACAAATAATCGTTTGAATCCGCATTTGGTCTGAATCCCTTAGACTGAAAAAAACCCTGAACTCTATAAAAAAAACTTTATGTAATCTGTCTGATTCACCCTTTTTCATTTTGAACCACCGCGTGAAAATTCTGTGTGTTTAAAAAATTAATATATCTATCAATTGATGCTTTCCGTAAGAAATAAAATCGTTGAGATGTAATATCTTATGCAGTACGTTAAATATAAAGTTCGCTTGCAATTATGGTACCGAGGTTTGTATCTACTAAATGATATGATGGCATTCTATTCAAATTATTTCACGGCGCTTTAAGCCACGGAGCGATAAACATCAATTAAGTAGTGATATTTTCAACTTATGTTAAAATAAATACACCTTCTAAAAATCAAATTTAAACTCTACAGAATGGTAAAATTCACTGCCAATGATACCAACGACTCATAAACTCATTTCATACACCATGGTCTTGGTCACGTATAGTATAAACATTCCAAGACAATGAGGTCGTCTCCTACAATCAAATTTTACGTTTATTTGGAGCATGGTAAGGACAGAACTTTATAAATTTTTGGAAGAAACCGAGTACGTCAAGGGACGTGCACTGGGCAGTACTAATTATAAATTAATTAATTGTATGTGACTTCACGGGACACTACATTAATGGAAATTGCATTAATTTATTTTGAAAGCTCGTAAGTTCATCATTTTTGGATATATCGACAAACTGATTTATTGTCGTTAGTAGTACATTTTCATCAAAATTAAATTAAATGGGAGACGACGTCATTGTCATTTCCTTCAGCTTTATTTAGAAAACTCCAACACGACTTTCATTTTGACAGGAATGATTTATTTATATGAAATTATGTTCAATTATAAAATTATTATAATTTTATTTAAATATATACAGGATGTCCGGGGATAAAATGCGCTAATTTCGGGTGGTGATTCTACATGATGGTAAAAGTAAAAAGGATAAACACCTTTCCACCGGATACACTATATAATATTATTTTATGTTGAATTATAAAAGTTTTTGATTTATACTTAATTGCATTAGTTTATAAAAAATAATTGAATTTATTTTATTTTATATTATTTAATTTTTAAATTAATCACCTCCCATCATATTTTTTGAGTGTCCTTGTCTATTTTCAAATTGGTTCATTTTCATTATCTTATAAATTTAGATCATTATTAATTAAAAGTGATGTATACAAAGTATTTCATTTTCTTATAATTAAAATTACGCCACAAGGTAATTTTACCACTATTAAAGAAATATTTTTTTAAATATTGAAGACAATATTAGTGATTTCTAAACGAAAATTTGAAACAGAAAAATCAGAAAAGGATACGGTCACATCTAGGACTCGAACCCAGGACCCTTGTCTTTCCGGGACACTGCTCTACCAACTGAGCTAATGGGACCCTATCACCCTCGGTCACTTTTAACTGTATCATACTTCGAATAAGAACTACCAACATTGTCTTCATTTTTTTTCCTTTTTTTTTCACCGCACATTTTTACTGGCAACTATCTTTATGTATGATCGCAAGATTCAACCCGAACTAAATGAAATCTAGACAGCGTCTTTTTAGATAAACCTATCTTTTTTTTAATAAAAATTTGCGGTGAAAAAAAAGAGAAAAAAGAAAAAAAAATGAAGACAATGTTGGTAGTTCTTATTCGAAGTATGATACAGTTAAAAGTGACCGGGGGGATAGGGTATTGTAGAGCAGTGTCCCGGAAAGACAAGGGTCCTGGGTTCGAGTCCTAGATGTGACCGCATCCTTTTCTGATTTTTCTGTTTCAGATTTTCGTTTAAAAATCACTAATATTGTCTTCAATATTTAAATATTACAATTTGAGGTTTTACTCAATAAAGTTATTCCGAAAAATAAATATTTTTATATTTATTCTTGACTTGAAGGCTTTTACATGTATACATTTAACTACAGGTAAGTTGTTTAGGAGTACAATAATAAAGTGTATAATACATATCAATACCCTAGTGCTATAAGGAAACACTTTAAAATTTCTGGGTTTTCAGTTAATAATGCCAAATGGTAAAGATAACGTCTTTATATTTAAGTTAAAGTATTCTTGCCTATGTAGTATAATCAGACATTTCCCTAGGGAATTATAATATAAATCAGTACATTATTCGCCCAATAATGAAACATGTCGGATGTTTCCCTTTTGAACTGCGTTTGATACTTCAAACTGTAGCCATTTACAGTTCAATAGAGAAACATTTGACTTGTTTCTCTACTAAAAAATTTAATATTATTAAATTAATGTTGTAATAATACAATTAAGGCGATGCACTACATTGTGTAATATTTTAAATTGAGCCGCTATCAATAACAAACCTTAAGTAGATGGCGATAAGGTTTAAATTCCCGCTTAACACCATCCACCTGTTTTGATTTATGCAAGAAGCATGGCCAAAAAGTGCCTTTTATTTTATTTTGTTGATGTTCAGGCATAAATATTTAATTTTTTTTCGATCATTTTATAAATAACTTAATTTTCCACTATTATACAATAAAATCAAAACCGAAAATGGGTTCCTAAGAAGGAGATTTTGAACTTTAAAGCAGTTTTCATAGGCCTTTACACTATTTTTTTCTGGGCTTATAAAAAGACTTATCTAAAAAATACTCAATTATTTCAAAGGCCAAGATGTACTCTACTCGCAATATTTAATTAAAGCATCTGGAACATTTCTAGGTGACCAAATTTTCAAACCAAAAACACATGATTTTGCATTACTACGTATGGCATCGCCTTAACATGATGTAAGTAACTTTAGTAGATTTTCATCCAGCAGTGAAAAGAAAACTTCCGATGATGTTTACTTGTTTAAGACATCCAGGCAACTGAATATAAAGGTAAATGTGTTTGTGTAGTCCTACATTTTGTACACGTAATAATTACTCCTATAGTAAGTTGTACAGATCACCTTGGCCCAATAATACAGCCTCTATTATCATAAAAATTAAAGAATAATGCGTCGGTCCGAACACTCCCGGTGGTTTGGGCGGCGTTCGCAAAGAGGTTTTACGGTTATTGGTTTGCTATACACATCAGGGATGGTAACAATGGGCGGGCTGAGTACCGCCTCAAATAAAAACGGCTCCCGGCGTACCCGGTCGCCCTAATCACTGACAGGGTTGGGCCAAAATTCTGTTCGAAAAATAATTGCGTTTAATAAAAACAAATGTCGGGCGTTTCGAAGGTCGCAGGTTTTACAGAGTTCGCGGGTTGTAAACCCAATTTCCTTCCCTCTCCACCACCTTTATAACACATTATGTAGACCTCATATTTTTTAAACTACTACATGTAAGAATATTGCTAAAATTACTAATGTACAATATTGTGTCATTCGTTGGAATATCTTACTAGTCAAGATTAAATGTTATCTTAAATGAGAGACCGAAAGGGAATTTTTCTACACATATTTGTAATAAAAATAATAATAATAAAAAGATAACCATTTCTCCATTTTTCATGTGAATATCGCACAAAAGTCCCAACTGCTTTCAACCGTCTAGAGCCAGTATTATGGCATCCCAAATTATTGGGATATCTTTTGAGCCTGTAGCTAGTGGTGAGATGAAAGAAAAAGAGGAAGATGGAGAAGTACCTGGCTATTCAGATCTGGTCACCAAACACGGCTAAAGCCATTTCAAGTAACGTTTCAATACTGAATTGTGGTCTTACACCAGGGTGATACTGAGAGTATCTTCGTTTCTGAAAAGTGCCACAAATATATCGTGAAATAACACATATTATCCCGCGACCTCTGGCCTTACTCCTCCGCCAAAGAGGCCACCCTTATGACTATGTCCATGACGTTTGACTAAAAGACAATAGATTTCCGTTTTTCAACAACAGAAATCAGAAATAGGCTGAAATGTGAAACGTAATTTATTAAATATATGTTTCTACTTAAATAATTAATTACGTCGTTGCGATATACTATAATAATATGATATAGATAGGTACCATAAGATTCTTTTATATTTTTAGAATTGGTTGTTTAATTTAGGTGCAGCCCTAGCGTCGTGTAGGGCTGAGCCCCCTTTGTCTGGCGGATTAAAACAGGCGTCTTCAACGTCACATTGTTGCTATGTAAGTAGTGTTAACCATTATGCCTAAATAACGAAGAGGAATGGAAACAAAAAACAACGCGGCCAAGATGGCGGCCGTCAAAGGGAGCCGCCGCCCGCAATAGTTGGCAGTAAATCTCCCGTGAAAAGACTGTTAGGAATTATTGCTGTCGTCTGCTGTTTATTGCGCGAATCCTGTTTGTCTATGCCTGTCTGTTTCTTTGCTTTGAACGAAACTCACTCATAGATTCTCTTCTGTTTCTATAGGTCAGGGGTACTAAAACTTTTAAGAAGTACTTACCTGCCTTTTTATCAATAATGCGAGAATAAAACAATTATTTACAGTATCATATTAGCATGCTGTGCTGAGGACGTAACTTTCGAATTTTTGAAAAATATCGAATAGTACCGAAAACATACACGTCAAAATGTTGATATTTGTGCCGACCGAAAAGTTTGTGACATCATAACGCGATGCGTGGCGGTAGGTACTGCAGCAATTCAATTCGAATAATGAATTGTACTAAATCGTGTTCCGTGTGACGTCACGTGTCACAAACACCATTGCATACTTTTTACCAAGTTGACTTTGAAAGCTCACATCTTCGTCTTTTTTGGCGATATCTTTAAACTAACTTTTGACGTCATAAATAATTCTTCAAATTTATTACATTGTCATAAAAATAATAAAAATATTTTAAAACGGCAATTTACCTTTCATTATAAAAATGTTTAATTTATTTAGCCAACCTGCTTATTTGTTTTTGAACTCAAAACGAATCCATCTACTGTTAAACAACAGTAATTTCCAATTTGTTCACATGCCAAAGTTATCGCACCTCTGCTTTGGGTAATCATTCATAGAGATGAGTATCTAGTAACTCTATTTCTATTTTGAGTTCTTTGTTGTAAATTTTGTTTGTGTTATCCAATCTCACGCTTGGGTTTGGTCGTGTGTGCATATTGACTGCCTAATACCCATCGACTATTGTGAGGTATTCTTGGAAGTTAAGAATGATTGCAGAACTCATGTTAAGTACGTAGGAAGATGCAGGCATATACAGGTAAATCAGAATAAAGAGATTCTTACTTCGGTAGTGGTAAACTGTAACTAAGGGTTACTGTAGGGTAAGAGGGACTATGGGCGGTTATATTTATACTGTGGATAGTTATCATGATACTATCTTTGTGCGTAAATAAATCAAATGTGCGATTTTTAAAATGAGTTGCTTGTAGGTATAAGCTTCAATTAATTAATTAAAAATTTGAAGGAAACTTTTGATTCGTATAATTGGGCCCGTTTTGATTTAATTTGGCCGTGGTTTCCCCCCTGATTTCTTCGTATCGAATATTTGGATATGCTATCATGAGTGTGACCCAGGGTCTTGAAAATAATTCGTACAGACACAAATGTTCGCCAATCGACCAGGTTAGTGGGCTATTGCTACTGGGATCAATAACGCTATTTATTTGGGGCACATTCTAAGGAAATACCGGTAAAAAATACAGCGTTCCTGGCGTAAATTATGATTCAATTATTGCATTTCGCCCGCTAAGATAATTGATTCATTCGGCCTCATTTTAAATAATATAAAGTATATTTGTGGCACGTTCTAGAAACTTTTAGTATCGCCGTGGTGTAAAACCTCCATTCAGAATTACTTGAAATGACTTTAGCCGTGTTTGATTACCAAATTTGAATAGCCAGGTACTCCGCCACTTTCCTCAGCCTCATCTCCTTTCCCTTCTCATTACCTCCAGCCTCACAATGTACCCCAATTGGGGATGCCATAGTATCACTGGCTCCAGGTTGTTGGGAGGAGTTGGGACTCTTGTGCGGTATTCACATTAAAAAACATTTTTGGTTTAATTTTTCTTTTTTTGAGTGTACCTGAAAAAATCACCTTGTCTATTGCTTATTTTGCTGTCGGCGTATCAAACATCGCTTAAATCCAGAATTTCAATGTCTATTTCTTATTCTTTTGTGATTTATTTAATTTCCATTTACCTTACTTCCGACACTAAAATCTGAAAGATACTGGTAACAAATAATAACAATCTCTTTTGAAGTAATCGCATTGAGCATTCACCAAACTAGAAAGTTTCCAATGATATCTAGATTCCTTTGCAATGCGATAATCTCCTATCCACACCGTTGCACCTTGACACATGCCCGACTGAAGCCAGACAAGTCCTCCGTTCTAAATGCCAATGATTTTATTATACAAACGTCCTTTGGACTTATGATACCTCCGCCACCCTAAGCTTGGCTAACACCCTATTGAGGCGTCTAGGTGATAGGCCTCCACATTATTGAGTTTTCAATATATATACAAACTATCGGTGCAAAACACAGTGTAGAGTGTAGAGGGTGACTGGTACTCAGTGTGACATATTTAAGAAAATAAATACGTTATTTATTTATATATAGTTAACGCTTGTTGGTTTTTATATGTGATACTTTTAGTATAAGAAACATGAGTAAATAACAAATCAAATTTATAAAACTCAAGTATAAAAACAATATTACCTTATATTTTTTATTTATTCGAGACACAAACAGGATATTTATAAAAACATTAATTATGGATTGCAAAATAAAGAAAATACAATTATAAATATCCCTAGACTAATGTGTCTGCAGCAATCACATTTGCACATTCACATAATCAAACATGTAAAACAATAACAGTATTTATATACAAAACTTAAAACTTAATTACAAAAATTGAAGCACATAATAAGGAGAAAAATTTAAAGAGTACATATTAAAAAAAATTGTAAACCACTAAACAATTTTTTTTTATTTATTTATTTTTCTTTTTATTTTTATTTTTATTTAAGTACAGAAATCGTAGAGATATTTCTTGAAACAAGTTATATTATTTGAAAAAATATCTATGACAGTGTGTGTTTTAGCAAGATCATTGTATGATCGAGACATTCTAGACATAGGATTAAAATATCCAGTGTTATTGGCAAAGATTTCGGTCCAAAATATGTTCATATTTCTGGTATATTTGGGCCTGGCGTAAAAATTGATTTGATTGACTAAGTTACTATTTACACGATTATTCACAATTTTGTAAAGCATTAAGAGGTCATTTATATTTCGTCTTTTAACTAAACTCTCTAGTTTGAAATATGTAAGTCTTTGTTCATACCCATTTAGAAGATGGTAGACACCTGATCGATAGGACAAAATCCGTGTAAATTTTCTTTGGACAGATTCAAGTCTGGATACCTGTGTAATGTAATGTGGATTCCAGACTGTTGACCCGTACTCAAGAACACTACGGATTAACGAATTGAATAGAATTATTAGGCTATTAGAGTTCTTGAACAGTTTAGTTGATCTTACAATAAAACCTAGTACTTTATTTGATTTATTTACAATGTATTCTATGTGTTGGTTGAACGTTAGTTTGTTGTCGAATATAATTCCTAAATCTTTGATCGATTCAACTGTTTCCAGATTGTGACCACATATGCTATATGAGTATAGAGTTTTGTTGGTGTTCTTGGTGAAATTTATAACTTTACACTTAGCTATATTCAATTCCATTTCATTGTCAATACACCAGGCAGATAATGTGTTAAGGTCTTGTTGTAAGAGTTCACAATCTTCCATAGATTTAATTGCTTTATATATCTTGAGGTCGTCAGCGTATAGAGAAAAATTACAGTGGAGTTTACATGTAAGGTCGTTAATGAAGATTAAGAAAAGCAAGGGTCCAAGGTGTGATCCTTGTGGAACGCCCGACGTGACTAATATTGGGGAAGAGTTAAAACCGTTAACAGTAACTAATTGACTTCTATTTGATAAATATGATTCTAACCAACGAAGCAGATTTCCGTGTATGCCGATTTTATCCAGTTTATTCATTAAGATAGGGTGACTAACTTTGTCGAAAGCCTTACTGAAATCGGTGTATACGGCATCTACTTGTGTTTTTTTATTCATTGATTTACACAGAAAGTCCATATACTCGATTAAATTAGTGTTTGTGGATCGTTTAGCTACAAAGCCATGTTGGAAAGGGCTAAGTATGTGTGTTACATGATTAAATATGTCTTTATATACAATGGACTCAAATATTTTGCCAAAACAAGATAAAAGGCTGATAGGACGGTAGTTCTTTACATCGTTTTTACTGCCAGACTTATGGATCGGGATGACGTGGGCAACTTTCCACAGATCTGGAAATACCCCTTCGTTCAGACTTTTGACGAATAATTTGTGTAAAGGTGCTGCAAGTTGATCTGCACAATTTCGAATGAATAGTGGAGGAATACCATCTGGACCGGAACCCTTATTGATATCGAGAGTGTTCAACTTCACCTTGACCTCGTCTAAGGTTATTTTGATATGAGATAGTGGATAATTATAGAGTGGGAAAGAAAGTTTAGAGTCACTTTTAGAATTAGATGGTGAGCTAAATACAGAAGAGAAGTAAGTAGAAAAGAGTTCGCATGTTTCTTTGCCATTTGTTGCTGATTTGTCGTGGAGATGCATGATTTTTGGGAGAGAATTAGAAACTCTTTTCGATTTAATGAGGGTTGACAGATTTTTGATACTGTTAGGGAAAGAATTTTCTATTGAATCTACATAGGCTTTAAGGCAGGAACGTATGGATAATTTTACTCTAGCCCTCAAGATGGAAAAACTGTCATAGTCACATTGATTTTTGTATTTTTTCCACTTTTTTCTAAACTTTTCTTTTTCTCTGAGTTGGTGGATCAAAGCACTGCTGAACCAAATTGGAAAAGTATCTGAATTAAGATAGATGAGGTAGGTACATAGTAAATGCTTGTAGGTTGGTGTATAATAAGTTAAGTATATTTCAATTTGAAAAGTTCAACATGAGAATTGAGTAAATAATAAATAGCCATTATGTTATTTTTACGTTTTTGTTTCATTCTTCAGCGTCCTGACATAAACATTTTTTCCATCCAGTACCTACACGACTACCCAAGCAAGGGACTCTTTAAAATGATTTACCTATACCTACCAGTCACCCTGCATAGTAGAAAATTCACTACGTACCTGTTGATAGATATTTTTGCACCTTTGGCGGTGTAAATATTACCTTCAAATGCTTGTCGCAAGTAAATCCTTAAAGATGACTGGCGGTTATAAACATTATCTGGTCACTCGTGTATCTGTTGTACTTTTTACAACATTGTCATTTACACGAGAATTCAAAATAATCCCTTGTGTATGTACCTAAGTTTGGGATCATCAGAGCGAATGTCTTAATCGTGTTACCTTTATTCGAAAAAACAAGTAAAAAGTATTCTTGTTTTCAGCAAATCTATTGAAAAAGATTATCTATGGAATTATTATTAGTAAGTGGTTATTGAATGTAGAATAAGTAGGTACAGACGCGTTCTTATAATACCGCAACGATAGATGAAACAAAAGAAAAAAGTTTTTTTTCAAAACAATGCAAAAAGAGGCTGTTTTCCACTAGGCCCAGACCAACAATATAAAATGTAATTAAAGTAAAATAAAAAAAAAACTTCTCATTAGATTAATACTTTCCTTGACCATCCAAATTGTATCCTAATGGCGTCAGATCACTGACGTTATGAAATTTGCACAAGTTTTCTAACAAAACCAAATTCAGCCATTATGTAATTTCCACCATGATCTAAATAGCTTTGAAATTACGATTTGAATAAAAAAATTTCACCGAATTTTTTTTATTGTATTTTATTTCTTCTTTTGTCAAACATACTTCATACAAAATAAAATATTAGAAACCGACCTATTTTTTTGATATTGAAAGTTGTTCATCGTTGTGGAAATATATTGTAAGAGCACTATCATTCGTATTATATAATAAGGTTATGATGTTTTTTTTTCAATCAAATACCAACATAAAGTTAAACTTACAGATGGAAATGGTAGTCTACAAGGGTCTACCCAAACCAACCTCTGCCGATCTGGCACGCCATGCATCTGGTGGGCAAGCGCATCCTGAACACACCTCACCCGATGAACCCGGGCATTTCCGCTAAATCACCAAATGTAGCATACCACTTAGGGTGACTTATGACAGAGGTGTTGGTTATTCAATAAATGGTTCCCGGGGCGGCGGTACCCAAACCCTCCTCCCAAATTTTAATTGAATTTATTCCCAAATTTCTTATTGAATACATCGGGAAGTAACCAATTCTTGAAAAATAGACTCTGGTGCTTACCACTAATTTTATAGTTGATATTTTTTCAAACTGTTTTACGTAAAATATTTTAATGACAAGGCACTGTTTTCATCAACCTTAAATAAAAATAACTTGCATCCGTGGGTATCTGTCTGAAAAAATGCAAATTGTTAAGAATTTGTTGGAAGTAATTAAAATGTAAGACTCGGGAAAATCCGATTTATTAGTGTTATGTTGCCTTAACCGCAAACCTGCAGCCGACCCTGTTCAAAACTGTCAGGCGACAAATCTTCAGAAACAAGACGTCGCCATTACAGAAATCATTGTTGATGATAATATGGTTTCCCGGAGCAGAAATTACTGGCTTCAACGATCTAAGCTTGCGGCTTAGTCGGATTGAATGCAATGTCTGAATGCACAGAAAGCCTTCTCGGAGATTAGCAGCCTTTTGACGGAGGCTGTAGCCTGCAGCCTGTAGCAGAGATGCGAAGGGAGATATATTCAGCTTCTCTCTTTGAGACGACTCAATTGAATGCGGCAGACGGTTCTAAAAGATTTTTAATGGACCGCGAAGCTGAGGCAAGGTTTGACATCAAATAAGATTGATGTTTATTGCCATATGACAAACTTTTCATATTAGTCCTGCTGTTTAACCGGCATCGTGATTTTATTTAGTGCAAATCGTATTTCTTGTGCACAAACCAAACAAGGTTTCCTGTTTCGTGAAGGTGAGTGAAATATTATATTCATGATCTGTATTTTTATCATAAAAATTGACGTTGTTGATAGTCTATTGTTCTGGACGCTGGATTAATTAAGAGTTAAGTAGGCTTGGTGATGAGGCAGCAACTATAATCTTGAAATCGCATTCATTTACGGCGGATTTTTATTACTTAAGTAATTAGGTAAAATATTGTGATTGTAGATTTTTGACAGGTTTCTCATAATTATTTTCAAAGAGCTGTAAATCTATGCGCGGAGTGCAAAATAAACAAAAATCTCTAGAACAGTAAGCTCTGCCAACATAAATTCTTTCCCTCTGGAAATTCGAGGAAATTCAATGCGAAAAATATTTTCAGCTAACAGCGTACTTTTTCATCATGAGAATTCATAAAAACCTGTAAGGTAGGTAATACCACGTTGTTTGATCCATATTGTCCAACATTTAAATAAGCTAGTTGGTACCTACCAACCTGCAACATGAAACCTGTTTCAAAGATTTGTATTTTGTGAGCATGATGCTTTATTGATTCATATGACTATCTAAGTTACCCCTGCAAACAACTTAGTACTCCTGTAAGTAGGTATTACGCCATTAAGCTGTGCTGCATGCCACCCATTTTGAAACAGCCTGCTGATAATTATTAATCAACACATAAAACTAAAACTTAACAAATTTATCAGCAAAAAACTTCGTTAAAAAAAATATTATTAAAAAAAATGGTTTGACTGGGGATTAACCTTCCTACCTATGAAATGGAGACGACAACTCTACCAGTCTCGCCAAATACCCATCGGTGGGACCGACATTTATTTAGTATATTAATTGCAGTAATATTATCCAATTTCAGAGAAATATGTATGCGTGATTGCCACAAAAAGTTGATAGAATGCATTGTCATCGACCACGAGTTTATCTGCTGAGTTTTAGCTCGATGTCGGTAAGTGGTTTAATTTCCGCTTCCAAGATTAGAATTTTTAATCATTACCGTAAATAAGAGTGAAATTCAAATTTCAGAATGAAAACAAACCCCAAACCAAACATGGTAAAATATAATAAGTGTTAAAAAATAATATAATGAAATCGACTTTCTAAGATTACTATCGTATAAAGGAACATTTTTCGACTTTCTAAGATTACTATTGTGTAAAGGAACATTTTTCGACTTTCCAAGATTACTATTGTATAAAGGAACATTTTTCGACTTTCCAAGTTTACTTGCACTAAACATTTTTCGACTTTCCAAGATTACTTGCACTAATAATGTATTTAAAGTAAATTGCTTGTAATAGTATCAACTAATTGCCTTTTACGATACCCAATGTTTGATAATAACAGTAACAAATTGACGCAGGGCAACAAAATGCCTTTCAAGCATGTTGATATGCAAATAGCTTGGCTGTGTAGGTATCACTCTGATCATAAGCACAAAAATACACAGCCCTTGGGCGATGGCATTAATTGAATTTACGAACAGGATATTATGACGTTACGAATGCCTTAAAAGGGGAAGGTGGTAACTTATCGACGCAATCAATTTCGAATTCACAGCCTGCGGGTGTTTTGGGCAATTTTCGAATAAACAGCCATGATGGAACGCTCCCCCTGCTCGTATGAGGTTGTTAAAATATCAGTTTATTTATAAATAATATGCGTAGTTATGAGACAAATTATTATGGAGCTTCTTTGTGCATGGTTTGCCCATTCTTTATTTGAATAATCATTGTATTTAATAATAATTAATGGTATCATTAAAAAAGTATGTTGGGTAGGTACCAAGAGCTGCAAGGAGATAGCAGGAAATTAAAAATATTTTTAACTGAACCCTTTCAGCCCCAGTATTATTTCAAATTAACATGAACTTTGTGAAATTTTTTACCGTAACGGTAGCGATTTTGAAGAGCCATGTTTGTGTTTTCTTATAGCTTGTCATCTTTTATGTGGCGTCTATTTTTTCCGTTCAGTTAAAATCCTCATTCCAGCCACAACAACGATAAATATTTTGACATCTGCTGATTGTGAGTTTCATAGATTTTCTGCCATCATTGATTACTTAATTTAAGGTGAGATATCAATATTTTCTACTCCAATTACAAATATTTTAACGCATTAAGATGTGTTCTATAATAATAACATCAGTTCAATTCACCAGTCATTTGCCAGAATATTGTAAGTGAATTTCAATGTTCATTCAAATTAACACTGGTAGTGAAGGACATGTTTTCGACTAGTATGGCTAATTTTTAAAGATTTATGATCCCATACTATTTATTTATTTCTGAATGAATTTTAGTTAAAATGTTATTTTTTGTACCTTAGAGATTATCACTACATTGTAAATGTCGATTTTTTACATGAAACATTTATTTGTATTACTTTTGTGTTATGTTTATTTTACCTTACTATTTGAAAAATACCCTCTGACGCCCAATGTTAATCCAAATTAACATAGAATAAATTCTAAAAAAAATTAAAATTAAATAACAAAATTTACAAATAATTTTCTGATGTATTATCAAGCATTACATATTTTCTATATGTGGAAACAATAATGCGGGTGTGAAAGGGTTAATAGTCTTCGAATACCAAAAGGTAAAATAGTTAAAGTTGATTAATTTAATCTAAGTGGACTGTTATTTATTCACTGTCGATCTGCTTGAAGCAAATATCTAGCCGATATTGTCAATAAAACTTTAACGGTGTGTTTTTGCTAGAACCTTTTAGGCTGTGCGAGGAGAGTATGGATTTGAAATGGACGGCTGCCGCTGAAAAAACATGGAAAGACGCCTGGAGGCGCCTTGTCCGGGCGATGGATCCCCAACCCGAAAAAGACAAAGGGTAAGATCATGATTAAGATGACAATTTAAGAATATGTACTTAATATTAACGCAACGCTCGTTGTATTCTACGTGTTCACAGATGGCGTTAATTAATTAATTTTGTTTAAATACGCTTTTGTAAGGTATTGCTTTACAATATTAAGACAAATCATTTGTTTGCGCCCGTATATACGCAGTATGAATATGAATCAATAGTTTTGTTCGTTTAAAGACTTAATTCTTTCGAGAAAGGCACACAAATACAATATTTTACCGATGATTCAATCCAATATTGTATTTGTATGCCTTTCTCGATAGAATTGAGTTTTTATATGGACAAAACTATTTATTCATATTCATATTGCGTATATGAGGGCGCAAACAAATAATTTGTCTTAATACTGTAAAGCAATACCTTGCAAAAGCGTATTTAAACAAAATTAATTAATTAACGCCATCTGTGAACACGTAGAATACAACGAGCGTTGCGTTTAACCTTCTAACTAACTAACCATCAGGCCATTTCGTGGCAGAGGAAGGACCGCCAAACACGGTCTAGGCACACACTCCTTGCCACATTCACATTTATATACTCTTCATTATTCTGACTCTTGACATAGGACCGACTTAAGTATTTGGTCAATTGATCATGCCATGTCTTCCTCTGGCGTCCCAGACTTCTACATGCCCAAATCATGAGGTTCCCTTTTTAATAATTCTCATTACGCTTACGTTAGCTTTGTATTCTTTACGGATCTCCACATTTCTTACACGATCGTAGATGGTTTTACAACACATACATCTTAGGGATTTCATTTCTACAGCATTGTGTCTGCATTAGTATATTTATTTACTTCTTTATGGCTATATCACAACGGAATAGAGTAGCTTATTATTTTGTTCCGCAGGTAGGTCTAAAACTGTCTAAAAGTAAAACCTATTAGCTCCTTTGCATAATTTCGTTTACATTTGGGCAAGCATAAAAATTCTGCCTAATTGCCACGGCATATTCTGAGCGATGCTTAGATTCTCTTCGCTTAAAAACGGCGCCTTGCAAAGCGCACGTTCAAAGGCCGAAACTCAAACCTGGTGAAAAAGATCATTAAAATGGATGATTAATGGGAGCGCTCAATGATCGCTCAGGAAAAAAAGCCGAACGTATAATTATGTATTATTATTAAAGACTTTTGAAAAAAACGTGCCAAATTAGCCGCCGTTTTGGCATGGCTGATTATTTCAACGTCTCGGCTATGAGAAACAAACAATGGGCAGCGGGGACGTCCTCATTTCAAACAACAAAGCACCACCATAACTCTCCAGTGGCGGAGAGTGAAATAAAATATTGTAATTTTTTTAAATATAATTATTTTATTGAAGAAAATACAATATATATATACATCAAAAAGAAACATGAAACAAAACAAGACACAGAAAAATAAAAGGTAACGATCTCAACTGGGAATCTAACCAAGGATCTCTGTGTTACCTGGAAAGCGCCCCTAATCACTCGGCCATTGGGACCTATTTATTTTATGTCATTTTTGTCGATAGTATATACAGGATTTTCCAATAAGAGGTGTTATTTTGATATTCAATTGTAAAAGATCAATGGTTTCGTTGCTTTTGTGGCATGTAGCGCCGTCTTGTTGAAAGCAAACGTTGTTCAGATCAATACCATCTAATTCCGGCCATAAAAAATCATTAATCATCTCTCGATAGCGCAATGCATTCACCGTAACTGTTGCTCCAGCCTCATTTTCAAAAAAGTAAGATCCAATGACTCCGCCGGACCATAAACAACACCAAAAAGTCACACGTTGAGGATAGAAAGGCTTTTCAACAATAACTCTTGGGTTTTCCGAGCGAGTTTTGTTGACGAAGCCACCGAGGTGGAAATGGGCCTCATCACTCAAGATGATTTGCATTTGATTCACTCAAGTGAATTTTAATAATTTCAATGCGTTGTTGAAGCGTGTATCGTACCATTTTTATTAATGACGTAGTTTCTACTTGTCAAATATCAAAAAATGACAGCTTCAAAAGTAACATCTACCGAAATAGCGGGCTATTCAAAATAACACCTCTTATTGGAAAACCCTGTATGTATGGTTTTGTGTTGCCGATACATTCTAGTTTTGTTTCGTCGACTTATCCATTTGATTCACAAAGCTGTGAAAATTTCATGATGCCAGAGCTTACTGAACTGAGCTAACATGATTATTATGCAAGTGTGAAGATAAAAAAAAAATATCTTATGCTTTATAAATCAGCATTTGAACATCTCGGGACGTGATGTTTAAACCTTGTAAAATATTTAATTATCGTATTTTTTAAATTTAATATCCCTTTTATTGTTCTTCCCACAGACATAGGAATTAATAGACGAGAAGATAATGGCGAGGGGTAAAATCAACTGTTGAAGAACGAAGGGGGTAAGGCTGACTGTGATTCGTCAATAAATCAATCTGACAGTAAATAGGCATCTCGCATTATAATATCACCATTTAGTTCTTAAAAGTAAAATCTGCTTTTGAATGAATAGACATTTTTACATGGGAGCGCAAATTACTCGCCACGTTATGAACTAATTTGCGAAGTCCAAATTCGGCAAAGTAAGGCAGCTTCTATTTTCAGAGTCGTAGTTAGTTTCAGAGTATTTAGTTAAGACACTTTTACAAATGTTTCATAATTTACTTACCCCAGTAAACAACGATGAGCACACTTGAGAATCGCTATATTGTGATGTGATAGTATATGTTTCTAAAACTGATCCATATAATACGGTGTGAATAAGCTTAAAATAAAGTAAAATAATGCTTACTTATGGAATGTAATACGACAATAGGGTTTATTCTCTTTTTCACATCTATTTTTACAAGTTTTCATATCACAAGTCAACATTTTGCAGTGTTATTTCGTAAAATGAACCGATGATGCCTCGACCATAGTTCGCACAAGAATGATGACGTCACGTTTTCAAATTTCACTTGAGGCCATACGCGAGCACAGCCGGCTCCAATGGAACCGGTATGGGGAGTGGGGATAATACGCTTTTAATCACTTAGGGCAGGTCTACTAATATTCATATGTCTATGGTTCTTCCAATATAAAAATCAGACCCGTTGAACTGCTAGATAGCAATTTGTCAACGGATTCTTAAAAAAATCTTCTCATATTCGAAAAACTAAGGTTACTTGCCAAGTAAAGTAAATGTGGTCCTGTACATAACATAAATAATCTTTGCCTGTGCTTAATATGAAGAGTAAGGCATGTGCGTGGGTATTATAGTAGATTATAATTTTGAAATGATTTAAAGTTTAAGGCATAATGTTAAAGTACATTTTCTTTAAGGGTAAAAGTAATAAATGAACTTATCAAAAATAAAACAATATGTGAAATGTTAACAAAAAATAACACATAATGTTACATTTTCAGAGAGGTTTTAAACTAGGCAAAAAAATATATCACCTACTAACTAACGAACTAACTTACTAACCTACTATGGTACTACTGCTTAGAAAGAAGAAATTTTATAAAAGTATATAAAAAATGTGCAATCAAAAACAAAAATAAAAATACTAAAAAAAACAAGGGCACGAATGCATTAACAACCGATGTAAGTATAAATACGGATGACTATTAATTTATAATAAAACATAACAATTTCGTAGTACTCTAGCCAAGATTTGATGTCTTTTTTTAATAGTTAATATTTGGACGTAGCTGGGTTTTTACTTTGGGTATGTTATGTTTACAAATTTTTAGACAAAGGTTAGTAGTAGGCAATGGTTTCATATGGTTTACAATTGTTAACTGTAATATTATAATCTTTTAAAAGCTTGTTATTTAAGAATTATTTTCAGAAGGTCAGCTTGTGAGTTTATATTGTCAAGGACCTTCTTTACGAGATTAAAATTTTGAGTAGGTTAGTAAGCAAATTGTCTTGTTATATTATCATAAATTGGCCATATTTTTATGTATTTAATTCTGCTCTGTCGTAGATTCAAGTACGCGGCTGACAGTAAGTGGGTTTGCGGAGATTTCTCACTGATTATTACTGTGTAATTTACACTTTAGCGGATATTAAACTTATTACAAAAACACGCCGGCCGACTGTGAATAAAACATCGTAAATTACAAGACTTATTGCTTGTATAAATCTTGTTTTTTCTCACAGGGACCATGCTATGTTGATATTTCACCGCAAGAGTGAAATAACGTACTCAGTACCTACCTGCCTACAACGTTTGACCTTAATGTGCATAATTTATACCTACCATGCTAATATTTGATATTAATTTTTCAGAAGCCTCCGATAAATATTCGATGTCTCAAATGAGAAAACTAAGTTATTTTTTCATATTCATGATGATAGCTAATCTCCGATATGAAGAGGTGTTTAACCTTTGTACTACACTGGGTCCATGCAGACCCGACCGAAAACACACTTGTAGCTTTTCGATTTTAACCTGGTCGGCATTAAATATAAATCATCATCAGCAGCGCAGAATGTTGATATTCCTAACATCACAAAATCTGATATGTTAGCTGCAGTTAAAAAACTCAAAGCGAAAACGTCATTTGGACCTGATTTTATTCCGTAATTTTTATTAAAGGGTTGTATAGAGCCTTTATTAATACCCCTACTTTACATTTTTAATTTTTCACTTAGCACGGGAACATTTCCTAATTTATGGAAGATCTCTAAAGTTACACCACTGTATAAGGATGGGGATAAATATTTGGTCTCTAACTACAGACCAGTAGCGATCCTCTCCTCTCCGGCAAAATTGTTCGAACTAATAATTCATAAATATATCTACGCCCAAGTAGAACCTTATTTAATAGACGAACAACATGGTTTTAGATCTGGCAGATCGACTGTGTCAAATCTGATGGTCTTTACGGAATATGTATCTCAAGCTCTTAACGGTAACAACCAAGTTGACGTCTCATACAACGACTTCGCAAAGGCTTTTGATACCGTAGACCCGCTGATACTCTTAAATAAATTAGACCGTTTTGGATTCTCGGTAAAAATTTTAAATTTATTTGTAAGTTATTTATCAAGTAGACAGCAATACGTAACGTATGGTATTTCTAACTCGTCGTACTTTCCCACAAACTCTGGGGTTCCTCAAGGGTCTAATCTTGGTCCTTTACTTTTTTCCCTTTTTATTAATGACATTCATCATGCTATAAAGTTTGCGAAATTTTTGTTATTTGCAGATGACTTGAAGCTATTTTTAAGAATCCGGACCTTAGAAAACTGCGCACAGCTCCAGAGAGACATAAATGCTATCGTGGTATGGAGTGAAATTAACAAATTAGGTTTTAATTTTAAGAAATGCGCCATAATGTGCTATACTAGAGCAAACACTGTGATTTATTACAACTATAGGATGTCCCAATGTTCTCTTAAACATATTTCTGAACCGAAAGATTTGGGAATAACCTTTGACCCACACTTAACATTTCACGTTCATATTGAAACGATATGCAGCAGGGCTTTGAGAATGCTTGGATTTGTGCTATGTAACTCCAGGCATTTCTGCAGCTCTACCGTGGTTCGCTTGCTATATTTTAGCCTAGTACGTAGTATTTTGGAAAGTGGCTCAATAATATGGGGACCAGGGGATGCAACGTACACTTCTATGGTAGAGAAAGTACAAAAGAAGTTTCTACGTTATCTTTATCTTAGAGACTTCGGGTACTATCCCTATTTATACCCATCAGCCTTCCTTTCCGGAATGCTAGGTATCGATAGTCTTGTCAACAGGCGGAAAGCTGCGTTGCTGATGATGGCCTATAACTTGTTGAACGGTCACATCAACAATCCAGAAATTTTGAATAAAATTTTATTTTACGTCCCTGATAACTTCGCAAGAGCGCGTAGACACAAACCATTCATTCTTCCGAGATGTAGGACTAACTTACCATCAGCAATGCCTCTCGGAAGAATGATAGGCCTTCTTAACTCACTAGCCTCTGACATCGACATTTTCCACCTGCGCATCACTAAATTTAAATTGCTAATTAGGCAATTATGATTGTATAATGTATGTTTGTTAATGGATATTTTTATTCTGTAAATATACATGTAAAATATAAATAAATAAATAAATAAAATAAATAAATAAATAAATAAATAAAAAAATAAATGTTGTGTTTACTAAATAATTGTTTTATTCAAAATTATAATGTCACATCACTAAGTATCTGTTTCTTATGAACGAAAAATACCCTGTTCTCTCCAGCTACCGCTGTGCGTGCCAAACCAACAACCTCCTTTCCCTTTCACCTTTCTTTACCGGTGCTGTCAACTGAGTGAACATCGTATTTAATTAATAAAATATCGGTCTAAATATACTAAACACAGAGTTCAAATTTTAAGTTTTCCTCCGCAATACATTTATGTATTGCATTAAGTAATTCTTCTTCTTCTTCAATGGCGCTACAGCCCATTTCGAGCCTTGGCCTCCTTTAACATGAGCCTCTACCGCCCTCTGTCCTCGGCCGTCGTCTTCCAATCTGCAACATGGAGTAGTCCTCTGGCATCTTTCCTGACATCGTCCTCCCATCTCAGCCTAGGTCTGCCCGCCTTTCGTTTGCCTCCCGGGTGTCCTGTTAGAACCTTCTTTGGTACACGTGTGCTTGGCATTCGGTGCACATATCCGGCCCATCTTAGTCTTTGGAGCCGTAAATGGGTAGAGAGTCTGGGAGCTTGGTAGATGTCATATAGCTCCTTATTGTGGCGGATTCTCCATGCCTCTCCCTCTCGCACTGCCCCTAAGATTCTTCGAAGTACCTTTCTTTCAAAGGTGTCCAGCCGTTTCGCAGACTTTGCTGTCAGTGTTCCCGCCTCACATCCATTAAGTAATTACAATATATAAATATTTTCCGAGATTACAACACCGGAGGAAGACGATTTTTTTAATACCGTAAGGGATGGGTTAATACGGGTTGGTGACGTGGCTAAGCCGGCGTCTGGAAAGTTTCGAAAGATACAAAGCAGGCCCTCAGGATGCTACTTGTCTTAGTATTCGAGATATTTCACAAGTTGGGTCCGTATGGACCCACTGCAGTAGGCGAAGTTAAGTGTATCACAATTAATGAAGAAAATTTTTTTTAAAGCTGCAGGCGAAGGTAAATATAGAAAAAGAGAACTGTAAAAACGTTGAACAATTCCGATATTGTGAGTGGTAGAAAATTTCATTATCTACAATCTATCTACTGTTACCCGAGTGAAATACCACCGATCAGAATCGAAATGATGCTAAGGAAGCCATCTTATCTTTATCCCTTTTGATAATACTAAATAGTAAGTACAAAACATGTAGTTTGTACCTCTTATATTCCTGGTCTAACGTTGTCTAATCACCGAGCTATCGACCACATCTAAAGCAGATTGTTAGTTTGTTGTCTTCGCGTGTTCTGGGCTCATTAATAATGCTTGAAAAACACATCAACTAAACAAGTAATTGTCTAAAACTGCAAATTGATGGGAAACACTTACATAGTGCCCAGTTGTTTTCCTCACACTAGCGACGAATTGCAACAGATGCATGTAATTAAGTTATTACCCAAACAGAATGTGTGGAGCTTAATGAGAATTTAATTATTAATGTGCTTGATTACTCTGTTCCGTTATTTATGAAAAATTTATGTTTTTCATACCTGATTGTTGATACTGTGATAGGCACTGCTACCAACACAATATAATTAATAATCATGAATGGTAGGTAGACATATACAGGTTGTATCAGGAATCAGCACATACTCGAAAGATTGTAGGTAGACATATACAGGTTGTATCAGGAATCAGCACATACTCGAAAGATTGTAGGTAGACATATATAGGTTGTATCAGGAATCAGCACATACTCGAAAGATTATGGGTAGACATATACAGGTTGTATCAGGAATCAGCACATACTCAAAAGATTGGAACCAGCAATTTCTGTGTATATTTGGAGTAAAAAAGGTACATTTTGCCGTACGAGGGTGTTTTTTCAATTAAAAGAAATTATTTTACAGCAAAATCGTCTTCATTTTTAACTGCAATTACGTTCAGTAATCACTGTTTAAAATCTTTAAGTACAAGTACAAGTCGAAACAGAAATTATGAGATCTTCTTTCTCTTTGCCCGTTTCTAAATAGATGTAGGTAATAAATAATATCTTTAAAAGTCAATATATCTTTAATATCAATAATTTAATATATAACTTTAATATAATATAATATCTTTAATATCATATAAATAAACATCGGGTATAAATATAATAAAGTATTAGGAAGAAATTACTGTTCAAGAACTATTCCTACGCAAAAATCATTTCGATCAGGCGTTCTATTGCGACGTGAAAGAAGGACAAACAAACGAACAAATACACTTTCGCATCAATAATTATTAAGTTAGGATTTGTACCCTCGACACCATCTTGATTGAAAACAAATTCGCGTGGAACTTTAGCAAACATTATTCAAGACGGCAGCTTTAGTCATGGAAATGAATGTAAGATATTACCAGCAATTATTAAATTGAAATATGAGAAAGTTAAAAATATCCGAACGTAGAGAAAACACAAATACTATTATTGAATATTGCTAATTTAAAATGTCTTCATTTTATTTGGTCTCCGGTGACTTTTTTGAGGTGTTTTTTGAGAATCTGTAAGAATTGGACAGCTAGAGTCGATATGAGGGGTTGGGTGGTTACTCAACTGAGTGACCATTGTCGACATGTGGAAGTTTTTTTTTAAATTGTTTTTTTGAAAAAAAAAAAATCAAAAAAGTCACTGGAGACCAAAATTTAATTCACATTTTTTTACTCCAAATAAAATCACTGGATAAAGTAATTCAAGTACGCCACTTAACACCCTGTATATTTGGTTCACATATTATTATAATATTCTATATTGTTGTCCTTGTTGCTTTTATTTTTCTAAATATAGAAAAAAATAATGGCACAAGAGCAATAATATAGACTATAGACTATAGACTATTAAAATGTGGGAAGGTACTGTCTATCTATTTGGTATACCTTTAGATTATTAAAAGCAGTCAAATCGTATATAGGTAATGTGGTGATATTTGGTAAGAAGTGTAAATACATGAAAAATGTTCACTATTCTACAGAGAATTGGCATGGCTGCGTTTGCACATATTATAGCATTTTGATCTAAGAACATACACACCTTCTTTGGCAGGAAAATAAATACGGGTATTTAAAAGCTCAATTTGATATTGGATTATTATTAACCCCTAATAACTTGGACATTTTGCAATGTATTTCTCTAAGAAAACTGTCGAATCAGTTTCCGCGAAAAATATTTTCGCATTACATGATTTAGATAAATACACTGTTTTAAAATAGTTGAAATAAATTTTAAATTTAAACAAGTCATTGCCCAATTTAGTTCAGAAAGAAGAATATGAAATTTAATATAATTTAACGATACAAACTACGTATCTCTGTTTATCTTACAAATGTATTGTAATTTTCCTAGTGTAAAATTTTTCCATCTTGCATGGTGGAGCATCTAGTTTCGATTTTATTTCGTTTTTGACTTAGTTCTTGTTTTCGAGGTTTTTTTTTTATTTTGTCTTCTATTTTCTTTTTGATTTGTTTTTTTTTTCATTTTGCTTTGATTTTTTGATCAAAATAAATAAATGAAATACTGTTCTCGAAAGCAAGCATGTCTCTTTCAGATTTTTGGTAATACAAATCGTAGTAAGTATGCAATTTTAAATACCTACTAAAATTTTGTACGCAAAGTATGAAAAAAAATAAAGTCGCATAACGACCAAAAAAAATTCATTGGACAAGGTTATTTTCACTTCACTTTATTTAAAAATTTTCAAACATTGGCTAAATATTATTGAAGCGCTGAATTTTTTCTTTCTAGCATTGTTTAAATCATATTTTAAGTAATTCAGAATGATATAGCATAACTTTTATGTCAGATCGGGATATTTATCTCCCAAAAAAGGCTCCAAGGTTGATCGTTGTCTGTGATGAATATCTCCCAAAATTGCCCAAGGTTCAAGGTTCAACTCTTACCAATCCATTGGTAAGAGTGTAAATATACGGAAAGTATTTAAAAACATGCATAAAAAGGCGTTATTTCAATAGTTGCAAAAGAAAACGATCCGTCAAGTCCTCGTTATCGACTTGTCTGCCGGAGTTAAGTAAGATGGAAGCCGCCATTTGACTTGTGCAACCGACGGTGGATACTTGAAAAGGTGTAAGGCATTTGTGCTTACTCGACGACAAAACCATCGCACATACATCGACACGCTCAACTCACACTCCGCAGGCGATGCATTCATATCTTCACACATACACTCAAGCTGGTTTATGGTTGCTTCCCTACTACAGGAGCAAGCTGTTCCCTGTCTTTACCTCCACTCACACATGCAAAGAATGCATTATTTTTATGTTCAGAATAACAGCTTTAAGCTTCGTTTACATCTTGCGTGCTGTTTTATGTTTTTTTTAAATTCTATAATGATGTGTTCTAATTGAACTATCAAAATTAGTTAATTTCTGACGACATATTAACAAATCGGAATAATCAGTTCCAATGTATTACTTAAACTAAAAACTTACATTTTTAAGCTGTCATACCCTTAAATTAAATATACCATTCCTGAGAGAAAGTCCAGTTATGTCCAATTTTCCAATTGCGTCCTAAATCCTGTATCTAAATTTCGCTGATAAAATGTTAATAAAGTGTTAGTCACAAGTGACCTACCAGGTAAGTATTGTACTGTATATTATTTCCATATATAGTTAGTAATAACATAGATCATTGTAAAAATATATTATATATTTGTACAGCGCCCTTGAGGTGATTTTGCACAAAAACCATCTAAATATTATTATGTATTCTTCAAAGTAAATAACAGATTAGTACAATTTTTTTTTTTCAATAATTACAAATTCATTGTCCCTAGAAACACAAACATCACTTGGGATAGGTTGTTTTACTGAATTTGAACAATTCATCAAATTTCAAAGATCTGTTTTTATTTCAGTTCTGTGAAACAATTGACCCATGATGATATAATAACAGAATTTGAATAGAAGTTTCACAGAACTTGAAAATTAACTTCGAAATTTGACGAATTGTTTAAATTCTGTGAAACAACCCGTCATTACTCTTGCTAAATTTGTTCATTGATATCGATAGCATTTTCAGCGATCGGAATTCTAATCCTAAAATTTATAGATAGT